>NW_024470726.1:2594407-2604407 GCF_017639515.1 Carcharodon carcharias
TCTCTCTCTCTCTTTGCCCACCCTCTCTCTGCCCCCCTCTCTCTCTCTCTGCCCCCCTCTCTCTCTCTCTCTCTGCCCCTCTCTCTCTCTCTCTCTTTGCCCACCCTCTCTCTGCCCCCCCTCTCTGCCGCCCCCTCTCTGCCCCCCCCTCTCTGCCCCCCCCTCTCTGCCCCCCTCTCTCTGCCCCCCTCTCTCTGCCCCCCCCGTCCCCCCTCTCTCTCTGCCTCCCTCTCTCTACCTCCCTCTCTCTCTCTCTGTCTCTGTCTCTGTCTCTCTCTCTCTCTCTCTTGGTGGTCGACCACATCTCGCCTCACCTGCTGTTCCAAATTTCTCTGGCGTGTCGACCCCATGTCAGCAGCCATTCGTTCTGGACCTCCCCCCCCCCTCAGCTAGAGGGGGCCTGTTCCTGTGTAACATAACAGCTAAAGCCTTGTCCAGTTGCCTGTTTCCTTGCTGCAGGAAGACAGAGCGCCCCCCCCACCGCTGGCTACCCGCCACCCACAACCATTCGGCCCCTCGATCCTGCTCCGCCACTCGATATGATCATGGCTGATCCTCTATCTCAACACCATACTCCCGCTCTCTCCCCACATACCCCCCGGCTCCCTTGTCAATCTGAAATGTAAATCGGCCTTGAATATATTCAGTGACCCGGCCTCCACCGCTCTCTGGGGGAGAGAATTCCACAGACTGACCACCCTCTGAGGGAAGAAATTCCCCCTCATCTCCGTCCCCAGTGGGAGACCACTTACTCTGAAACTGTGCCCCCATCGTTCTAGATTCCCCCACGAAGGGGAACATCCTCTCAGCATCCACCCTTGTCGAGCCCCCTCAGGATATTTTGTGTCTCAATGAGACCCCCTCTCATTCTTCTAAACTCCAATGGGTATAGGCCCAATCAGAAAATGGACCCAGTTTTGCAAGCCAGAAATGTAGGAGAGAAATCAGGACCACTTTGTCACACAAAGAGTGGTAGGATGTGTGGAAGCTGTCTCCTACTGAAAAGCAGTAGATGTTATCCTCAAGAGGGGCTGAATGGCCTCCTCCTGTTCCTGGTGTAACAGGCTCAAGAGGAGGGCTGAATGGCCTCCTCCTGTTCCTGGTGTAACAGGCTCGAGAGGGGCTGAATGGCCTCCTCCTGTTCCTGGTGTAACAGACTCGAGAGGGGCTGAATGGCCTCCTCCTGTTCCTGGTGTAACAGGCTCGAGAGGGGCTGAATGGCCTCCTCCTGTTCCTGGTGTAACAGACTCGAGAGGGGCTGAATGGCCTCCTCCTGTTCCTGGTGTAACAGGCTCGAGAGGGGCTGAATGGCCCCCTCTTACTCCTGTCTTCCTTACTGTGATTGGGAGTTTGTGTTTGTTTCTGCCCTCTATTTCTCTCTCTGTTTTTCTGACCTTGTGCTAAAATGCTCACTTATCTTGGAATTCACAAGGAAGGGTTAAAACACGATGCTGAGCTCCATAATTCATTTCAGGAGTTTTGGACGAACATTTTTACCCAGCGGCCTCGCAGTACTGCGTGACGCCAGAAGAGGTCAGAAGAGGCTAGTTTTCCATTTTTCCCACTGCTCAGTGGCGCCGCCATGTGTGCTACTCAGAATCTGCGTCGGTCCCATCCCTGCCCAATTCATCAGAGCCAATGGGAAAGAGAGAGTATCCACTAGGAGCTAATGCCTTTTCCAGTTGCCTGTTTCCCTGCTGCAGGAAGACAGAGCCCCTCCCCCCACACCGCTAGCTACCTGCCACCCACAACCCTTGGCCCCATCTCACCCTGAAAGGAGGGACAGGTCAGAGGCTGGGAATCCTGCGGAGAATAACTCACCTCCTGACTCCCCAAAGCCTGTCCACCATCTACAAGGCACAAGTCAGGAGTGAGATGGAATACTCCCCACTTGCCTGGATGAGTGCAGCTCCCACAACACTCAAGAAGCTCGACACCATCCAGGACAAAGCAGCCCCGCTTGATCGGCACCCCATCCACAAACATTCACTCCCTCCACCACCGACGCACAGGGGCAGCAGTGTGTGTACCATCTACAAGATGCACTGCAGCAACTCACCAAGGCTCCTTCAACAGCACCTTCCAAACCCACAACCTCTACCATCTAGAAGGACAAGGGCAGCAGACACATGGGGAACACCACCACCTGGAAGTTCCCCTCTGAGCCACTCACCATCCTAACTTGGAAATATATCGGCCGTTCCTTCACTGTCGCTGGGTCAAAAGCCTGCAACTCCATTCCTAACAGCACGGTGGGTGTACCTACACCACAGGGACTGCAGTGGCTCAAGAAGGCAGCTCACCCACCACCTTCTCAAGGGGCAATTAGGGAGGGGCAATAGATGCTGGGCCCAGCCAGCGACGCCCACATCCTGTGAACGAATAAACAAAAAAGAGGCACTGCAGAGATGTTGTTCAGAGGTGACACCAGAAATGTGTGGGCCTACATATCAGGAAAGGATTAACAGGCTGGGGCTCATTTCCCTTGTAAAAGGAAGGCTGAGGGGTAACCTACTCGAGGTCCTTACAATGATGAAAGGTACCGATATAGTGGATACAGAGAGAATGTATTCTCTTATGGAGAAGAGACCAGAACTAGGGGGACCATCAATGTAAGATAGTCACTGATTAATCCGATGGGGAATTCAGGAGAAACCTCTACCCAGAGAGCAGGGAGAATGTGGGACTCGCTCTCACGGGGATTGGGGAGAATGTGGGACTCGCTCCTTCTCAAGGGGGCAATTAGGGGTGGGCTATAAATGCTGTTCTAAGCAGCGACCACTCACTGCACAGCTGCTGCCCCCCCCCACCGGTCGAATAGCTCACCATAAACAGCTGAGGTGAAGGGCCAGCCCTCCTCGGAACACCCAGCCCCAGCGAAGGCTCCAGCATGGAGGTGGGTGAACGGACGCAGAACCGATCCCCTTCCTCGGGTGAGACGTTAGACCCGGCCCTTGGCCTATCCCGCCCAGTCTGTGAATGGCCTGGCGGCGCTATGCAAAGGCAGAGCCAGGCTGTCCCACTGCCCTGGGCCAACTCTTTAGTTAGGGCCTCGGTTAACACCTCATTGCAAAGATGGCACCCATGACAGTGCCGCCAACTCTGACTCTTTAGAAACAACACCATCCATAAAAAAGGTACTGACTTGCATTTCTCTAGCACCTTCACAGACAGAAGGACAAAGAGGTGGTGATATTATCTAAAGGATGTGCTAATAATTGGATAATATCACCACCGTCAGCACCCCTTTGTCTTTCTGTCTGTGACATCTTTGGCAGTCTCTACTTGGCCTCCTCCTATCACTGGCCCCCTATCCAGCTCTACTTGTCGTTGTTGTGTCCGCCCCCCCCCCGCACCAGCTTATATTTCACCTCATTTCTATACCTCTTAGTTCTGACGAAGAGTCACAAGGACTGGAAACGTCAGCTGTCTCCCTCTCCGCAGAGGCTGTCAGACCTGCTGAGTTTTTCCAGCTGCTTTTGTTTAATGTTCCAGATTTCCAGCATCCGCAGCATTTTGCTTTACTTTTAATGCTCCAAGGGACTGGGGTTCGAATCCCACCCGCCCACCAGCAAGATGGTGAAATTTGAATTCAAAAGTTTGACGGTGACTACGAAGCCGTTGGTGTAAAAAACCCCGCCTGGTTCGGGAAAGGAAATCGGCCCTCCTTACCCGGTCTGGCCTACGCGTGACTCCAGACCCACAGCCATGTGGTTGACTCTTAAAAATGCCCCCCCCTGAACAATTAGGGACGGGCAACAAATGCTGGCCTAGCCCGAATAAACGAGAAAGCTTTTTTATTTTAATAATGTCGGTCGTTGGTTGAGAGAGAAATATCGGCCCCAAGACACTAGGAAGAACCCCCCCCCACCCCCCCCCCCAACCCCCCCACAAACACCGGCACACCCTCCATTCGTCTGAGAGGGCAGAGGAGGGCCTCAGTTAACACCCCATTCCAAAGATGGCACCTACGACAGTGCGGCCCTCCCTCAGTAGGAGCCACGGGGAGTGTCGACCTGGCCCACCAGAAGGGAAAAAAAACATGTTCGGTCTCTTATTTCCCAGTTTTTACTGTTTTTCCCTTCTGGAGGAGTTTCGGTTTCTCAAGCCCCTCAAACCTTCTGAGTCAGCTGCGAGAGGACCACCCCACTGACACGTGGCTGTCAGGTAAAACAGAACCTGGCCCTTCACCTCTGCACCCGTTGCCACAAAATGGCTGCCGTTTTGGCTCAAAATGGCCAACTTGGCTGAAAATGGCCACCATGTTAGCACAAAATGGCCACCACGCTCGTCCACAAATCAGTCAACACCCTCAATCAACACCGATTTGCTGTGAAGCCCCTAATCGAGACGTGATGTTGGAGCGTGTTGTGGGACCCGCTGATGGTTTATTTTTTTTTGGACTTTCCAGGCCCAGGATTGACGACCATACCGCCAGGCCTAGCCACAGCTACACGATGCCCGCAAACTGGCGGTCACCAGCGGGAGGCGCCTCCGAGCTAGCGAGGGTCGCCGAAGGGAGCCGGACCACAGACGCGCAGCCGACAACATCGCTGCAGGCGGGGGAGCACACGCAGGCAGGTAACGGACATGTCGTTACATCCGGGAGGAGTAAGCACAGACAGTCTGGGCAGGGGGCGGGGGGGGGAGCGATGTTACAAACTCCATTTTAAAATTTCCATCCTTCTTTTCAAATCCATCCATGGCCCTCTCACCCCTCCCTATCTCTGTAACCTCTTCCAGTACTTACACCCCTCCCTATCTCTGTAACCTCCTCCAGCCCCTACATCCCTCCCTATCTCTGTAACCTCCTCCAGCCCCTACACCCCCTCCCTATCTCTGTAACCTCCTCCAGCCCCTACACCCTCCCTATCTCTGTAACCTCCTCCAGCCCCTACACCCCTCCCTATCTCTGTAACCTCCTCCAGCCCCTACACCCGTCCCTATCTCTGTAACCTCCTCCAGCCCCTACACCCTCCCTATCTCTGTAACCTCCTCCAGCCCCTACACCCCCTCCCTATCTCTGTAACCTCCTCCAGCCCCTACACCCGTCCCTATCTCTGTAACCTCCTCCAGCCCCTACACCCTCCCTATCTCTGTAACCTCCTCCAGCCCCTACACCCCTCCCTATCTCTGTAACCTCCTCCAGCCCCTACACCCCTCCCTATCTCTGTAACCTCTTCCAGTACTTACACCCCTCCCTATCTCTGTAACCTCCTCCAGCCCCTACATCCCTCCCTATCCCTGTAACCTCCTCCAGCCTCTACACCCCCTCCCTATCTCTGTAACCTCCTCCAGCCCCTACATCCCTCCCTATCTCTGTAACCTCCTCCAGCCCCTACACCCTCCCTATCTCTGTAACCTCCTCCAGCCCCTACACCCCTCCCTATCTCTGTAACCTCCTCCAGCCCCTACATCGCTCCCTATCTCTGTAACCTCCTCCAGCGCCTACACCCCTCCCTATCTCTGTAACCTCCTCCAGCGCCTACACCCCTCCCTATCTCTGTAACCTCCTCCAGCCCCTACACCCCTCCCTATCTCTGTAACCTCCTCCTCCTCCAATTCCGGCCTCTTGCCCATCCCCCGATTCCCATCGCTCCACCATTGGCGGCCGTGCCTTCAGCTGCCTGGGGGGCCCTGAGCTCTGGAATTCCCTCCCTAAACCTCTCCGCCTCTCTGTCCCTCTCTCTTTCCTCCTTTAAGACACTCCTTAAAACCGACCTCTCTGTCCAAATGTTTGGTCACCCTGACCCTAATATCTCCTCACGCGGCTCGGGGTCAGATTCTGTCTGATAACACTGCTGTGAATGGCCTTGGGATGTTTTACTGTGTTGAAGGCGCTATATAAATGCAAGTTGAGCTCATGTGAAAAGGGGCCTGGAGCCCAGAGAGGGCCCTGGCTGACCCCTCAGGTGTAGGTAGCCTCCCCTCATACTATTGGGGAGGGAGGAGTTTACAGGAGAGGCAGGAACTGAGAGTTCAAGAGACCCTTCGCTACACGGTCACTGTGTGGATATCGTTGACTGTTACAGCACAGGAGGAGGCCCTTGCCGGCTCTGCAATGAGTCCCCCCCACCTCGTCTCTCACCGCCATCCTGCAAGTGTTTCCTATTTAATCAGGTTAACTCTCGTTGCTCCATTTCCTTATCCCCAAAAGATTGGGAACTCCCCACCCCGGTCAATCCTGAAAGAGTTTAACAGCACGATTAAAGATGGGAACAGGAGGAGACCATTCGGCCCCTCAAGCTCGCTCCCCCCATTCGGTACGATTGTGGCTGACCCTCAGTTCCATTTTCCTGCCCTATCCCTAGATTCCCCAAAAATCTCTTGATCTCAGTCTTGAATCCACTCAATGACTGAGCACCCGCAGCTCTCTGAGTTGTTGGGGGGGGGGGGGGGGGGGGGGTGGTTAGGGAACTCCAAAGATTCACCTCCCTCCGATTGAAAGAATTTCTCCTCATCTCGATGCAAAACGGCCACCACCTTATCCTGCGTCCATGACCCTGTGTTCTAGACTCTCCAGCCTCGGGTGGGGGACACAGCCCCCCACCCCCACCCCCACCCCCCCCCGGCACCGACCCTGTCAAACCCTCTCAGGACCTTTCTTGTTTCACTGAGATCACCTCCTTCTAAACTCCAGGGATTGTAGACCTGATCTACTCAACCTCTCCTCACATGATAATCCCCTCAGAACGGAAAGCTCGTCCTGATCTAACCGTTCGGAAAAGCCCTTGTCCGTTAAGATAAAAGCAAAAAAACTGCGGATGCTGGAAACCCAAAACAAAATTAAAAATACCTGGAAAAGCTCAGCAGGTTTGACACCATCTGCGGAGAGGAAGACATGTTTGATACGCTATCCTGGAATGTGGGGGGGGTGTGTGTGTGTGTGTGTATGTGTGTGTGAGAGCGCACGCGTGTGAGAGCATGCGTTTGCTCATGTGTGTGTGTGTGTCTGTGTGTGCGCGTGTTTGTCTATGTGCACATGAATGTGTGTGTGCGCGCATGTGTGGGAGTGAGTGTGTGTAGTGTGCATGTGTGAGACAGTGTTGTTTGTCTGAGTGAGAGTGTGTCGTCTGAGTGTGAGACAGTGTGTCGTCTGAGTGTGAGACAGTGTGTCGTCTGAGTGTGAGACAGTGTGTCGTCTGAGTGTGAGACAGTGTGTCGTCTGAGTGTGAGACAGTGTGTCGTCTGTCTGATTGTGTGGGGGAGGGTGAGAGTGCGCGGGGGGAGGGTGAGAGTGCGCGGGGGAGGGTGAGAGTGCGCGGGGGGAGGGTGAGAGTGCGCGGGGGGAGGGTGAGAGTGCGCGGGGGGAGGGTGAGAGTGCGCGGGGGGAAGGTGAGAATGCGCGGGGGGAGGGTGAGAGTGCGCGGGGGGAGGGTGAGAGTGCGCGGGGGGGAGAGTGAGATTGCGCGGGGGGAGGGTGAGAGTGCGCGGGGGGAGGGTGAGAGTGCGCGGGGGGAGGGTGAGAGTGCGCGGGGGGAGGGTGAGAGTGCGCGTGGGAGGGTGAGAGTGCGCGTGGGAGGGTGAGAGTGCGCGTGGGAGGGTGAGAGTGCGCGTGGGAGGGTGAGAGTGCGTGGGGGGAGGGTGAGAGTGCGCGGGGGAGGGTGAGAGTGCGCGGGGGGAGGGTGAGAGTGGGCGGGGGGGAGGGTGAGAGTGCGCGGGGGGAGGGTGAGAGTGCGCGGGGGGAGGGTGAGAGTGCGCGGGGGGAGGGTGAGAGTGCGCGGGGGGAGGGTGAGAGTGCGCGGGGGGAGGGTGAGAGTGCGCGGGGGGAGGGTGAGAGTGCGCGGGGGGAGGGTGAGAGTGCGCGGGGGAGGGTGAGAGTGCGCGGGGGGAGGGTGAGAGTGCGCGGGGGGAGGGTGAGAGTGCGCGGGGGGAGGGTGAGAGTGCGCGGGGGGGAGGGTGAGAGTGCGCGGGGGGGAGGGTGAGAGTGCGCGGGGGGAGGGTGAGAGTGCGCGGGGGGAGGGTGAGAGTGCGCGGGGGGGAGGGTGAGAGTGCGCGGGGGGAGGGTGAGAGTGCGCGGGGGGGAGGGTGAGAGTGCGCGGGGGGAGGGTGAGAGTGCGCGGGGGGAGGGTGAGAGTGCGCGGGGGGAGGGTGAGAGTGCGCGGGGGGAGGGTGAGAGTGCGCGGGGGGAGGGTGAGAGTGCGCGGGGGGAGGGTGAGAGTGCGCGGGGGGAGGGTGAGAGTGCGCGGGGGGAGGGTGAGAGTGCGCGGGGGGAGGGTGAGAGTGCGCGGGGGGAGGGTGAGAGTGCGCGGGGGGAGGGTGAGAGTGCGCGGGGGGAGGGTGAGAGTGCGCGGGGGGAGGGTGAGAGTGCGCGGGGGGAGGGTGAGAGTGCGCGGGGGGAGGGTGAGAGTGCGCGGGGGGAGGGTGAGAGTGCGCGGGGGGAGGGTGAGAGTGCGCGGGGGGAGGGTGAGAGTGCGCGGGGGGAGGGTGAGAGTGCGCGGGGGGAGGGTGAGAGTGCGCGGGGGGAGGGTGAGAGTGCGCGGGGGGAGGGTGAGAGTGCGCGGGGGGAGGGTGAGAGTGCGCGGGGGGAGGGTGAGAGTGCGCGGGGGGAGGGTGAGAGTGCGCGGGGGGAGGGTGAGAGTGCGCGGGGGGAGGGTGAGAGTGCGCGGGGGGAGGGTGAGAGTGCGCGGGGGGAGGGTGAGAGTGCGCGGGGGGAGGGTGAGAGTGCGCGGGGGGAGGGTGAGAGTGCGCGGGGGGAGGGTGAGAGTGCGCGGGGGGAGGGTGAGAGTGCGCGGGGGGGGAGGGTGAGAGTGCGCGGGGGGAGGGTGAGAGTGCGCGGGGGGAGGGTGAGAGTGGGCGGGGGGAGGGTGAGAGTGGGCGGGGGGAGGGTGAGAGTGGGCGGGGGGGAGGGTGAGAGGTGGGCGGGGGGAGGGTGAGAGTGGGGCGGGGGGGAGGGTGAGAGTGGGCGGGGGGGAGGGTGAGAGTGGGCGGGGGGAGGGTGAGAGTGGGCGGGGGGAGGGTGAGAGTGGGCGGGGGGAGGGTGAGAGTGGGCGGGGGGAGGGTGAGAGTGGGCGGGGGGAGGGTGAGAGTGGGCGGGGGGAGGGTGAGAGTGGGCGGGGGGAGGGTGAGAGTGGGCGGGGGGAGGGTGAGAGTGCGCGGGGGAGGGTGAGAGTGCGCGGGGGAGGGTGAGTGTGCGCGGGGGAGGGTGAGTGAGCGCGGGGGAGGGTGAGTGAGCGCGGGGGAGGGTGAGTGAGCGCGGGGGAGGGTGAGTGAGCGCGGGGGAGGGTGAGTGAGCGCGGGGGAGGGTGAGTGAGCGCGGGAGCGAGGGCGTGTGTGTGGGAGCGAGGGCGTGTGTGTGGGAGCGAGGGCGTGTGTGTGGGAGCGAGGGCGTGTGTGTGGGAGCGAGGGCGTGTGTGTGGGAGCGAGAGCGTGTGTGTGGGAGCGAGAGCGTGTGTGTGGGAGAGAGAGCGTGTGTGTGGGAGAGAGAGAGTGTGTGTGGGAGAGAGAGAGTGTGTGTGAGAGAGAGAGAGTGTGTGTGAGAGAGAGAGAGTGTGTGTGAGAGAGAGAGAGTGTGTGTGAGAGAGAGAGTGTGTGACAGAGAGAGAGAGTGTGTGACAGAGAGAGAGTGTGTGTGAGAGAGGGAGAGTGTGTGTGAGAGAGGGAGAGTGTGTGTGAGAGAGAGAGTGTGTGTGACAGAGAGCGAGAGTGTGTGTGAGAGAGCGAGAGTGTGTGTGAGAGAGGGAGAGTGTGTGTGAGAGAGAGAGAGTGTGTGTGAGAGAGGGAGAGTGTGTGTGAGAGAGGGAGAGTGTGTGTGAGAGAGAGAGTGTGTGTGAGAGAGAGTGTGTGTGAGAGAGAGAGTGCGAGAGAGAGAGAGAGTGCGAGAGAGAGAGAGAGTGCGAGAGAGAGAGAGAGAGTGCGAGAGAGAGAGAGAGTGCGAGAGAGAGAGAGAGTGCGAGAGAGAGAGAGAGTGCGAGAGAGAGAGAGAGTGCGAGAGAGAGAGAGAGTGCGAGAGAGAGAGAGTGCGAGAGAGAGAGAGTGCGAGAGAGAGAGAGAGTGCGAG
>NW_024470726.1:2608489-2715989 GCF_017639515.1 Carcharodon carcharias
AGAGAGGGGGAGAGAAAGAGAGGGGGAGAGAAAGAGAGGGGGAGAGAAAGAGAGGGGGGAGAGAAAGAGAGGGGGGAGAGAAAGAGAGGGGGGAGAGAAAGAGAGGGGGAGAGAAAGAGAGAGAGAGAGAGAGAGAGAGTTACTTCCACCTGCTATGTCTCCTGGCACACCAGGGTAGCCTTGCCTGTATAATAGATTACAGGATGCATGCAAGAACAGCCCAAGTTAACTCACTCCTAGATGCATTTTAGCCCTTCCCAGGAGCTCAGCTAAGATGGAATCCAATTCCTCCCCTGGACTCCATTACACTGGGTTAAGAGATTTCACTGCATCCCATTTAGCCCCAGGGTTGGACACACTGTGTAAGTAATGAATCACAGAATGATGCAGCACAGATGGAGGCCGTTCGTCCCATCATGCCAGTGCCGGCTCGTTGAAGGAACTACCCAATTGGTCCTATTATCTCCGCTCTTTCCACAGCCCTTGCCCATTTTTTCCCCCCTTCAAGTATTTGTCCAATTCCCTCTTCTGAAAGTTCGTATTGAATCTGCTTCCACCGCCCTTTCAGTCAGGGCCTTCCAGATCACAGCAACTCGCTGCGCTAAAAGAGGAGGGAGGAGTGCGCTCTGACTGGGCGCGGGGTCAGAGACGAGTCGCTGGGGCTTCCCTCGGTGCTGGTCGCTGAGGGTCTGGCAGAATCGGAGTAAAGCACCAAGCGAGTGCAAAGGTTTCGAGCAAGTCAACCTTCGATTCTGCACCGTGAGCCAGCTGCACCAGGAGCACCATCGGCCGCGTGGGATGGAGGGTGAGTCACGGTCCCCAGCGTTCACAATGGTGGCCGCTATTCACACGGAGGCCGCCACTGCCCACCAGCCCCTGCAGCTCCCTGAACTGCTACTGGGGCCCCGAAAACCGGGCAGGGCAGCAAAATCGTTTAAAGAACCCAAAAGCCTAACCTGGACATTCAATTGGGATTGCTGCAACCAGGAGTTATTTTTGTTAAATATAACTTTTCTTTAAAAAAAAGCCTGCATTAAGTTTTTGCACCCCCCCCTCACAAGTAATTCACTCACAGCAGTTGGGGGGGTGGGTCCTCGTGGCACAGGTGGGTGACATCCCTGCCTCTGGACCAGAATGGCAAACCACTGCAGTGCTTTGACAAAAGCAAAATACTGCAGATGCTGGAAAAGCTCAGCAGGTCCGACAGCGTCTGTGGAGAGAGAAAAACAGAGAAACCTCTTCAGCTCTGACGAAGGGGGTCATACGGACTCGAAACGTCGACTCTGTTTCTCTCTCCACTGACGCGGACGGACCTGCTGAGCTTTTCCAGCATTTTCTGCTTTTGTCACCGCGGTATTTTGCCCAGCATAAGCATGGACCAATCTGTGGTCGCCAGCACCCTATTAGAGCATGTACCTTAGAGGAGGTATTCACTCATACAGCTTTTTCATCTTGTGACAAATGGCAATTTTCGGAATTTAGGTTAATGCTTGTTGCGTTCTGGACAGTATAAGCCACTACCTGATGTATTGAGGGGTGGAACGTGACCATAAGAATCAAAGAAGCCCAAAGGCAGCGTTGAGAGAGACAAGGCACCGTTAGTAGGACACAGGCAGCTAAGCTGGGCTTTGTTAGAGCTGCTTAAAATGAGGAGAAGCTTCCACAAGGTGAGCTGGGGAGGCCAACTAACCTCCCCCCCCACCACCCTCCAAAATAAAAGAGCGGAGCAAGAGGGCGGGTGGGACACAGGTAAGCCTGCCAGAAACAGTGATGGCAGCAGAATTCATAATCACCTTTATAAGACAAGAATAATTGTCACTCGGAGGCGGGGGTGGGGGGGACTTCAGAAGTGGGGACATTGCCCTTTCAGAGAATGAGCCACAGTCCAATGGGACAATTATCCACCCCTCCCAACAACTCCCCCACGGCTGTGCCTTGAAGTTTTATCACTAAACCCTGCTTATCTGGTGATTGGCTCCTTGCCGTTTGTGGGAGCTTGCCATGTGCAAACTGGCTGTCCTGTTTCTCTACATGACAACCCCCGTGACTACACTTCATGGCGTACTGCACTTCATTGGCTATAAAGGTGCTTTGGGACATCCAGAGGTCTGGAAAGGCATTATAAATGATGGTGGGGTGGTACAGCGGCAGTGTTTATGTTACAGGGTTAGTAACCCAGAGGGCTGGACCCTGCTGATCCAGGGGCAAAGGGTTCAAGTCCCACCAGGGCAGCTGAAATTCTGCTCACGAAATAAACCTGGAAAAAAGCCAGCCTCAGTAATGGCGACCACAAGACCATCGTGGATTGCCGCTGAAACCCCACCTGGTTCACTCACGCCCCTTTAGGGAAGGAAATCTGCCGTCCTTACCCGGTCTGGCCTACATGTGACTCCAGACCCGCAGCAACAGGGTTAAATCTTAACTGCCCCCTGAAACGGCCGAGCGAGATACTCAGTTGTGTTCAAGGCAGCTCACTGTCACCTTCTGAAGAGGCTATTAGAGATGGGCAATAAAATGCTGGCCTTGCCTGCGACGCTCACATCGCATGTACTAATCAAAGAAATATACAAATAAATATAAAATAAACAAATATAAAAACCTATGTTCCTACCGAAGTAGTGATTCCTGGCTTGTGAAAGAACATGGGGGACGTGGTACAGTGAGGACGCGGGGAGTTAAGAAGCTAGTGCTGGACAGGAGATCTGGAGCTCAAGGGGAGCAGAGCACTCAGAGTAACGATCACAGCAGCACTGTCTAAATCAAGAGGCGGCTGAGAAGGTTAGGGGCGAGGGAGGGGCTGTCCACCAGCTGTTGTACGATTCTGTCCGATCCCCCACTCACACTGGAGGTAATGGCAGCAATGTGAAGCTGATGAATATCAGACAAGAAGAGTGTTATAATCTTTAGGATGACCGACCTAAACGGAGTTGGTGTACTTAGCGACCACTTTCGTGCCTCTGGAGGCCGTTTGTTTGGTCAGTTCCCCTGAGGCGGACAGCTCTCTGGCCGAGATGGTGTGGGCGCTTGTTGTAGTGAATGAGGTGCAAAGCCTCGGAGGCGATGTGCTTGAAAATGTCATAGAAACATAGAAACGAGGAGGAGTAGGCCATTCGGCCCTTCGAGCCTGCTCCACCATTCATTATGATCATGGCTGATCATCCAACTCAATAGCCTGCTCCCGCTTTCTCCCCATATCCTTTGATCCCTTTCGCCCCATGAGCTATATCTAACTCCTTCTTGAAAACATAGAAAGTAGTTGAGACCAAAACATTGTGTGGTAGCGAATTCCACAGACTCATCACTCTCTGGGTGAAGAAATTTCT
Source organism: Carcharodon carcharias (assembly GCF_017639515.1). Taxonomy (NCBI): domain Eukaryota; kingdom Metazoa; phylum Chordata; class Chondrichthyes; order Lamniformes; family Lamnidae; genus Carcharodon; species Carcharodon carcharias. Next base: position 2,611,813 of record NW_024470726.1, read on the forward strand.
CCTCATCTCAGTCCTAAATGGTCTACCCCGTATCCTCAGACTGTGACCCCTGGTTCTGGACTCCCCCACCATCGGGAACATCCTTCCTGCATCTACCCTGTCTAATCCTGTTAGAATTTTACAGGTTTCTATGAGATCCCCCCTCATTCTTCTGAACTCCAGCGAATATAATCCTAATCGACTCAATCTCTCCTCATATGTCAGTCCCATCACCCCAGGAATCAGTCTGGTAAACCTTCGCTGCACTCCCTCTCTAGCAAGTACATCCTTCCTCAGATAAGGAGACCAAAACTGCACACAATATTCCAGGTGTGGTCCACCAAGGCCCTGTACAATTGCAGCAAGACATCCCTGTTCCTTTACTTGAATCCTCTGGCTATGAAGGTCAACATGCCATTTGCCTTTTTTACCGCCTGCTGCACCTGCATGCCTACCTTCAGCAACTGGTGTACAAGGACGCCCAGGTATCGTTGCACATTCCCCTCTCTCAAGTTATAACCATTCAGATAATAATCTGCCTTCCTGTTTTTGCTACCAAAATGGATAACCTCACATTTATCCACATCTGCCATGCATTTGCCCACTCACTCAGCTTGTCCAAATCACACTGAAGCATCTCTGCATCCTCCTCACAGCTCACCCTCCCACCCAAATTTGGAGATATTATATTTAGTTCCCTCATCTAAATAATTAATATATATATCGTGAATAACTGGGGTCCCAGCACCGATCCCTGCGGTACCCCACTTGTCACTGCCTGCCATTTGGAAAAAGACCTGTTTATTCCTACTCTTCAGTTCCTGTTTTGCCAACCAGTTTTCTATCCATCTCAATACACTACCCCCAATCCCATGCACTTTAATTTTACACGCCAATCTCTTATGTAGGACTTTGTCAAAAGCCTTCTGAAAGTCCAAGTAAACCACATCCACTGGCTCCCCTTCATCAATTCTACTAGTTACATCCTCGAAAAATTCCAGTAGATTTGTCAAGCATGATTTCCCTTTCAAAATCCATGCTGTGTCTGATTCTGCCACTGTTTTCCACGTGCTCAGCCATTAAATCTTTTATAATGGCCTCTAGAATTTTCCGCACTACTGACGTCAGGCTGACTGGTCTATAATTCCCTGTTTTCTCTCTGCCTCCCTTTTTAAATAGTGGGGTTACATTAGCTACCCTCCAATCTGTAAGAACTGTTCCAGAGTCTATAGAATCTTGGAAGATGACCACCATTGCATCCACAATTTCTAGGGCCACTTCCTTAAGTACTCTGGGATGTAGATTATCAGGTGCCGGGGATATATCGGCCTCCAGTCCCATCAATTTCCCCTACACCATTTCCCTACTAGTATTGATTTCTTTCAATTCCTCCGTCTCACTAAACTATGTTCCCCAACATTTCTGGTATGTTACTTGTGTCCTCCTTTGTAAAGACAGCAGAACCAAAGTATGTATTTAGTTGGTCAGACATTCTTTGTTTCCCATTATAAATTCCCGTTTCTGACTAAGGGACCTACATTTGTCTTCACGTACCTATAGAAACTTTTATAGTCAGTTTTTATGATCCCTGCAAGCTTACTCTCGTACTCTATTTTCCCCTTCTTAATCAATCCCTTGGTCCTCCTTTGCTGAATTCTAAACTGCTCCCAATCCTCAGGTCTGTTGTTTTTTTCTGGCCAATTTGTATGCCTCTGCCTTGCATCTAACACTATCTCTAATTTCTCTTGCAAGCCATGGTTTGGCCACTTTTCCTGTTTTACTTTTGTCAAAACGAAGGAGCTCATGACCTCGGACAAGATCCTGGTGGAAGGGTGGACCTGGATCAGCCCCCTGTACGAGTCAGTGGAATAGCTCTGCTTGTGGGATTTCCCCCGCTTCCTGGTGACTTTATTCAGCAGCTTCTTCAATGTCTTGCCCTTAGCTGCAGCCCCCACCCCAGGCATTCCACTCGGCTTGGACCAACTCAAGTCGAGCATCATGGTAAAACAAAAAAAACCGGTGAAGCCAATTGGCTTTTTAAAAAGAAAAATAAGAGTAGGCCATTCGGCCCCTTGAAACTGCTCCGCCAGTCAATAAAACCCTCCACCCAACTCTTTGCTCCCTTAGTGTCCAAAAGAACTTTTGATCTCCACCTTGAATCTGGTCAACGACTGAGCATCCACAGCTCTCTGGGGTGGAGAATTCCAAAGATTCACCACCCTCACGAGTGAAGAAATTCCTCCTCGTCTCAGTCCAAAATGGCCGAGCTCTTAATCCTGAAGCCATGACCCCCGTGTTCTAGACTCTCCAGCCGGGGTGGGGCGGGGGGGGGGGGGGGGGGGGGGGGGGGGGGGGGGGGAGAGAACAGCCTCCCTGCATTGAAAACAAAAACAGAATTACCTGGAAAAACTCAGCAGGTCTGGCAGCATCGGCGGAGAAGAAAAGAGTTGACGTTTCAAGTCCTCATGACCCTTCGACAGAACTTCTCCACCGTTGCTGCCAGACCTGCTGAGTTTTTCCAGGTAATTCTGTTTTTGTTTTGGATTTCCAGCATCCGCAGTTTTTTTTTTTGTTTTTATCTCCCTGCATTGATCCTGTCAGACCCTCTCACAATTGTACTATGCAATTACCTGTACAAGCGCCAATGTATGGATTCTGATGCACTATTATCGTGCAGCCTCACTGCCAGAGTTGCCGCTTCACAGCTGGCTGGCTGACATTTCCCCATGATCTCTCACTTCCCGACCAACCTCAAAGAACCCGAACTGATACTGCAAGACAGTTTTGGTTAGGGTCCTTAGTTTAGATCGGGGTGGGGAAGAGAACGGGGAGAAGCAGAAAACGATCCCACATGTCAAGATACATCCAACAGCCTGACAAAATGAGAAACTGCCCAAGTATCACAACCCCATTCCTGGTTGCTTTCAACCCACGCACCAATGTGTGCACAGCAAGCTCCCACAGACAGCAGGGTGAGAAATGACCCAAACTGTCCTTTTTAAAACAAGTGATGTCAGTTGAGGAATAAATATTGAGCCGGGACACCAGGGAGAATTCTCCCTCCAGCCCACTTCTTCCAGTTGTGACTGTGGGGTCTTTTACATCGCTGAGCAGGTAGATGGGGGTCCTCGTTTAACCTCCCGATGGTGTAGTGCTCCCTCCAGCACGTGCCTCTTTGGCGCAGCTACCGATCAGTCTCTAGGCCCATTCCCCCCACTGCACTTCTTCCCCTCCCCACTTCAAGCGTTTGTGCTGATGATTCAGAGGCACTCACTGAGCTGCAGCTGACCCTGGCAGATTGACACAACAGCCGGGCAGAGTCAAAAGTCAGGGAGGGATGTTGGGCAAGGGAACAGAACGTGCCAGGCTGTCGAGGTAACCCTGGCAGCTAACTCTCGTCGCTAATTCGTGATACAGCTTGCCTGTGAGCTCGTGAAATGCATAACCCTGGGTCCCAGGAGGAGGAGACGACACAATCTCCCTCCCCAGCAACAGAAAAACCCTCAGCTTGGCACACAATTAACTGATGGTATTATTCAGGCTCTGCCAGCTGAAAGCTCTTAGCACCTCGATTTCTCATTTCTGGATTCGTATCTTGACTTTTTTTTCCCCTCAAATTTAAAAGACCAAAGGGCTTAGTCCTTTTTGAATCAAGAGGTCTCCTCAGTTTAGGCAGTGCTTTTTTAAAAAAATTCATTTACTGGATGTGGGCATCGCTGACTAGGCCAGCATTTATTACCATCTAATTGCCTTTGTTCAGAGGGGCAGTTAAGAGTCAACCACATTGCTGTGGGTTTCGCGTCACATGTAAGCCAGACAGGGTAAGGACGGCAGATTTCCCTCCCTAAAGGGACATGAGTGACCCAGATGGGTTTTTATTGGAACAATACTCAATTTGGGTCAAACATACTCTAGGCTCCAAGCATTGAGCCGCGATTACCTGACGATACCTCCCGTTGCTGATAGATAAATCTTTGTAAAGAGTGGCAATTTCACCTGCTCAACTTAGTCAAAAAGGTTCAGAGAAGCCGGGATTGTTCTCCTTAAGAACGGAGAAGGTTAAGGGGGAGGTATTAATCAAAATTGTGAAGGGGTTTGGATAGAGTAAAGAAAGAGAAACTGTTACTACCGACAGGAGGGTCGGTAACCAGAGGGGACACAGATTGAAGATAATCAGGGAGGGAACCAGAGGGGGAGATGAGGAGAATTTGTTTTTATTTACACAGCGAGTTGTTGTGATCTGGAAGGCGCTGCCTGAAAGGGCGGTGGAAGCAGATTCAATAGGAACTTTCAAAAGGGGGAATTGAGCAAATACTTGAAAGGATTAAAAAAAAAGGGCTATGGGAGAGAGAGTTGGGGGAGGCGTGGGCCTAATTGGATAGGTCTTTCAATGAGCCAGCACAGGCACGATGGGCTGAACGGACTCCTCTTCCTGTGCTTTAGGATTCTGCGCTTCTATAGATGAAGGGATTTTCTCTGCGAAAATCATCTCTCCTTCCTTATTAGACTCTCGCAGAGAAATGGTTGTGGGGGTACCCAGCAGTCCTCTGCTCTCCACATGCCAGGGTAGTGTGGGGACAGCCAGTTTCTCAACCATGAGGGTTACAACGAGAGCCCAGGTGAACTGCAGCTTAACCCGAATGCCCTCCCGGCAGAGATTAGCCCAGACTGGAGGGTCACATCAGGAATCTTCCCTGTCTGTGAATTTTCCCAGCAATCCTAATGTGAAACATAAAGGGTGAACCAACATTAGCACCCCACCCCCCACCCCCCGATCTACACTGGCACCACAACACATCTATTTTAACTACTCAAAATTGCTTTCAAATCCCTCCCCATCTCTCCAATCTCCTCCAGCCCTCTGAGATCTCTGCGCTCCTCCAATTCCAGCCTCTTGCCCATCCCCCCTTTCCCATCGCTCCACCACTGGCGGCCGTGCCTTCAGCTGCCTGAGGGGTGGGGGGCCCTGAGCTCTGGAATTCCCTCCCTAAACCTCTCCACCTCTCTCTCCTCCTTTAAGATGTCTTTGACCAAGCTTTTGGTCAGCTGTTTCTAATATCTCATTTTGTTTTATAATGCGCCTGTGAAGTATCTTAGGTTTTATTATTTTACAGGTGTGATATAATTAACATAAACACTACAGTAAAATATGTGCATTAAAACTTAACTGAATTTTACACAGCTGGTTGTTGTGATCTGGAAGGCGATGCCTGAAAGGGCGGTGGAAGCAGATTCGATAGGAACTTTCAAAAGGGGAAATCGGATAAATACTGGAAGGGGAAACATTTGAAGGGCTTTTGGGTGAAAGAGCGGGGTGGAGAGTGGGACTAATTGAACAGCTCTTCCAAAGCACCAGCGCAGGCTGAAGGGATGTACAATAATCTTTCAGTGCTATATCATTCTATGATAAGTTATTTATATTAATCTTCTCCCTGCCGTATTTTAGGGGCTTGGGTTAGTCAGTAGCACTCTTGAGTCAGGAGCTAATGTGTTCATGTCCCCCACTCCAGAGACATGGAGTCCATAATCCAGTGCACTATTGAGGGAGTGCTGCAGTGCTAGAAGTGCCCTCTCAGGATGGATGTTGACAATCCCACAGTAACGACTGGAAGAGCAGCAGGCGAGTCCTGACCAACGTTCCTCCCTTAATCAGCACCACGTATGAAGCCAAATGGACTGGTCCTGATTGCAGTTTGTGACACTTGTTGTGAGAATTATGACACTGAAGCACTTTGAGATGTTGCGCAACCTTGAAAGACCCCGTATAAATGCAACAATTTGCATTTATATAGCACCTTTAAATGTAGTGAAACATCCAAAGGCACTTCATAGGAGCGGTATTAGACACAATCATACATTGAGAAACACAAGGAGATATTAGGGACAGGTGGCCAAGAGAGTGAGAGTGAGAGAGAAAGAGAGGCCGTGAAGTGAGAGAAATCCAGAGCTCAGGGCACCCAGGCAGCTGAAGGCACAGCCACCAATGGTGGAGCGATGGGAATCGGGGGGTGCGCAAGAGGCCGGAATTGGAGGAGCACAGAGGTCTCACAGGGTTGTAGGGGCTGGAGGAGGTTACAGAGATAGGGAGGTGTTGCAGGGGCTGGAGGAGGTTACAAAGATAGGGAGGTGTTGCAAGGGCTGGAAGAGATTACAGAGATAGGGAGGTGTTGCAGGGGCTGGAGGAGGTTCCAGAGATAGGGGGGTGTTGCAGGGGCTGGAAGAGATTACAGAGATAGGGAGGTGTTGCAGGGGCTGGAGGAGGTTACAGAGATAGGGGGGTGTTGCAGGGGCTGGAGGAGGTTACCGAGATAGGGAGGGGTGTAGGGGCTGGAGGAGGTTCCAGAGATAGGGGGTGTTGCAGGGGCTGGAGGAGGTTCCAGAGATAGGGGGGTGTTGCAGGGGCTGGAGGAGGTTCCAGAGATAGAGGGGTGTTGCAGGGGCTGGAGGAGGTTCCAGAGATAGGGGGGTGTTGCAAGGGCTGGAGGAGGTTCCAGAGATAGGGGGGTGTTGCAGGGGCTGGAGGAGGTTCCAGAGATAGGGGGGTGTTGCAGGGGCTGGAGGAGGTTACAGAGATAGGGAGGGGTGTTGCAAGGGCTTGTTGGAGGTTACAGAGATAGGGAGGGGTATAAGGGGCTGGAGGAGGTTACAGAGATAGGGGTTGTTGCAGGGGCTGGAGGAGCTTCCAGACATAGGGGGTGTTGCAGAGGCTGGAGGAGGTTCCAGAGATAGGGAGGGGTGTAGGGGCTGGAGGAGGTTACAGAGATAGGGAGGGGTGTAAGGGGCTGGAGGAGGCTACAGAGATAGGGAGGGGTGTAGGGGCTGGAGGAGGTTACAGAGAAAGGGAGGGGTGTAGGGGCTGGACGGGGTTACAGAGATGGGGAGGGATGTCGAGGCTGGAGGAGGGTACAAAGATAGGGAGGGGCGTAGGGGCTGGAGGAGGTTACAGAGATAGGGAGGGGTGTAGGGGCTGGAGGAAGTTACAGAGATAGGGAGGTTTTTAAGGGTCTTGGTGGAGTTTAGAGATCGGGAAAGGTGCAAGGAGTGATTTGCAATCAGGAATGATAATTTCAAAATCAAGGTGTTGCCAGACCAGGAGCCAGTGTAGGTCAGCGAGCACAGGGACTGATGGGTGCGAGTTCTGAAGATATGGAGAAGTTGGGGGCAGCAGGGGTTTGGATGAGTGGAGAACTGTAATAATCAGAGCCTAGAGGTAACAAAGGCATGGGATGAGGATTTCAGCAGCAGATGAGCAGAGGCTATCCTATGCTTTCTCAGTCCCCTCCACTTCAGCTGATAAGAATAAAAACACTCCAAGGAGTGGGGGGGTGTAAGGTTACATTTTCCACTCGCCCGCCCGCGCAGCAGAGCCCACCCACACGACGCCCGCCAACCATAAGATCAAGTGCCAATTCCTCGCTCTTGACGCCCGCCCGCCCCGCATCCGTCGCCGCCGCTCTGATGGACGGCGGCGCCCGACCAATCACGGGGCGACGCCCGCCCCGCCGCGGCGGCCTCCGCCACTCAGAGGCGGCCCCGAGGAGCAGTGGGCGGGCCCTGGGGGGGGTGATACGAAGCCGCCCCCTTCGCTCGGCGTCTCCAAATCCAATAAAAAAAGGACGTGAAAGAAGTTAAAATCGCCTCTAAATTATTATTAAAAGACACACAGGAATCCGTTATTAACGGAGCGAAAAAAGTAAGTTTTTTTTTCCTTTAAACGCAGTTTATATTCACCTGCTTTTCTTCGCCGGTTTCCTCCGCTTGCGTTTCCAGCTCGCGATTCTCTGACATGCTGAAGGCGATTCAGTTCGTTTTTTTTTAAATCTTCTTTAATCCAACCGATCCGCGATAACTTAAACCTGTCGATTAGTTCAGGGGGAAGAAATTTGAAGGGATTAAAAAGGCAAGTTCGGAGACGGACGATGCCGAGCTCCCGCCGCCTGCTGACCGACCACCCAAGATGGCCGACTGCTGTCATCGCCCAGCCCGGCGCAACCGAACCTGCTGTACGCCCGCCCGCGTCCGCTGATGGACAGCCGGGGCGGCCAATCAGGCTCCGCGGCCTCGGCGGGCGGCCTCGACCGACGCGCCAATCGCCTGGCGAGGGGGGCGGGGCCTTGCCTTCCCTCCATCATGTTTGATTGACCTGCAGCAACACTGCGGCAATTCATGAGGGGGGGAGGGGCGGGGCCAAGGTGGTGGGATAGGCATGGAGGACTTCCCAATGGGCATTCCCCAGCCCACACTATTATTTTCGTCTACTAACCCCCCCCCCACCAAATGAAGAATTTCAGGGGAATTTTTTTCAACAAGCCCCTTTTCGTTTGCAAGTGACACTCGCGCCACACGAGTGCCGGGCAATGACCATCTCCAACAAGAGAGAATCTAACCATCGCCCCTTGACGTTCAATGGCGTTACCATCACTGAATCCCCCACTATCAACATCCTGGGGATTACCATTGACCCCAAGCTGAACTGGACCAGCCATATAAATAGTGGCTTGAAGAGCAGGTCAGAGGCTGCGAATCCTGCGGCGAGTAACTCACCTCCTGACTCCCCAAAGTCTGTCCGCCATCTACAAGTCAGGAGTGTGACGGAATACTCTCCACTTGCCCGGATGAGTGCAACTCCAACAACACTGAAGAAGCTCGACACCATCCAGGACAAAGCAGCCCCACTTGAATGGCACCCCATCCACCACCTTTCAACATTCACTCCCTCCACCCTGACCCACAGTGTGTGCCATCTACAAGATGCACTGCAGGAATTCACCAAGGCTCCTTCGACAGCCCCTTCCAAACCCGTAACTTATTCCACCTGGAAGGACAAGGGCAGCAGACACGTGGGAATACCACCACCTGCAAGTTCCCCTCCAAGCCACTCACCATCCTGACTTGGAAATACATCGGTCGTTCTCTGCGTCAAAATCCTGGAACTCCCTCCCTAACGGCACTGTGGGTGCTCCTACAACACATGGACTGCAGCGGTTCAAGAGGGCAGCTCACCACCCCCTTCACAAGGGCAATTAAGGATGGGAAACAAATGCTGGCCTAACCAGCGACACTCACATCCCATGAAAGAATTTTAAAGAACTGTTATTTCCAATCACGGATGATTACAGCACAGAAGAATGCCATTCGGCCCGTCGTATCTGTGCTGGCTCTCTGCTTGCACAACTCAGCTGGTTCTACTTCCCTGTCCTTTTCCCTGTACCTCTGCCAATATTTCCTCCTCAGCCATACCCTTTGAAAGCTGCATTTCAATTCCCCTCCAACACACTTCCAGGCAGTGCATTCCAGGCCCTGACTGCTCACTGTGTGGAAAAGGTTTTCCTCATGCCGCCTCTACTTCTTTTGACGTTGGTCTTAAATTGGTGTCCTCTGGTTCTTGTCCCTTCAGCCAACGGCAGCGGTTTCTCCCTATCTACTCGGTCCAGGCCCCCTCCTGATTTTGAACACCTCTATCAAATCTCTCCTCCCAACCTTCTCCCCTCCAAGGAGGGCAGTCCCAGCTTCCCCAATCTACCCATGTAACTGAAGTCTCTCATCCCTGAAGCCGTTCTCGTGACTCTTTTGTGCGCCCTCTCCAATGCCTTCACACCCTTCCTAAAGTGCGGTGCCCAGAACTGGCACAATACTCCATATCCGAAGACTTGTATTTCTAGAAAAGAACCAATGGTGACATGAGGGTGAACTTTTTCATGCACCGAGTGGAATGCACTGCCTGGGAGTGTGATGGAGCCGTCAGTCGAGGCTTTCAACAGAGAATTGGATCGTTAGCTGAGGAGAAAGAATTGGCAAGGCCACGGGGAAAGGATGGGGAATCGATGCAAGCTATGTTGCGCTTGTGGAGAGCTGGTCCAGACACAGACCCTTGCCCCTCTTTCCTCGTAGCTCATCACATCTTTTTCCCCTTCGAGCATTTATCCGATTCCCCTTTTGAAAGTTCTTATTGAATCTGCTTCCACTGCCCTTTCAGGCAGCACCTTCCAGATGTTCCACAACTCACTTTTGATGAGATATCAGTAAATGTAGCTGAGGTACATGATCTAATCGAATAGCAGAACGGGAGCCATGGGCTAAATGGCCTACCTTCCTAGAATTCCTTTGTCCATTATCTTAAATCTGAGTCCTCTGGTTACTAAATCTCCTGCAAGTACCTACTCTGTCATAACTTGATCACTCTTACTAAATCTCCCCCTTAACCTTCACCGCTCTAAGGAGAACAATCCCAGCTTCTCCCAGTCTCTCCACATGAACTGATATCCCTCATCCCTGGTCCCATTCTAACACTACAGATTATTGAAACCTAAGCTGCCAAAGATTTGTAAGTGGAAAATTTGTTCTTAATAATTGTCGCGACTCACTGGGGATAGTGTGCTGTAATATCGAGCCCCACTGGTCCCTGACCCATGACAAATGTGAACAGTTTGACCAAGCCACCAGATTGCCCCAATTCTACCTAACTGTTTAATTTAGGTTAACAGAATATGAGCAACAGGTTTGTAAACTCAATAAGTAAATAACTTTATTGAACAAATTGTCTTTAACTAGTGGCAAAAGAAAGAAAGGTGAACTACTAACTTCTAACACTATAACTTAAACTCTATCCCTTTCTTAAATCCCTATACACACACACAAATACACAAAACATGGATTTTAAGGGTGGGATAAAACAGTTCAATAGCACCAATCTGGAGTACAGGATTCGATGGGTTGATTTTGATCAACATCCTCCAAATTCCTTTCAGTTTTTGTTGACAACACGAGGTGGTCTTCCAGCACTTTCAGTATTTAGTTCACTGGTTGAGAACTTGCTTTTCAATGTCTCTAACAGTGGGTTTTCCCCTTTTCCATTTTACAGGGGTTTCCTCAGAGAGAGAACAGGTTATAGAGATATGAAAATAGGTTTTAGATGCTTTCTCTTTGTAGGTCAGGAGCTTTCTGCTGCACTGTTACCACACAAAACCCTGGTTACCTGGTCAGGGGCCAATTAAAATGCTGTTGTCAGGCAGCTCCCTTGGTCCAGGACTCCTTTCTGGCACCATCCTGTCTTTCATGGCACACTTTATTCCAGGACTGCAACGTTGTATATATCTCTCATCCTGTTCCAGTGGCTATGTCCTTTAAACTACAAGCATTGTAATTCTTATCCACAGTCCAACAGAAAATAAAAAGCTATGTTATTTACAACAGTCCAACAGAAATAAGAAGATATATTCCTTACATTATTAAAAAAATAATTTCAAGATTGTCTTTGATTCTTGGTTGGTGCCGAGCTAACTGATTCTGTCAGAGCCAACCACACGAGGTATTGCTCCAAATGCCCTGACCTCCTACGCTATCCCAATGAAGCTCAATGGAAGTTCGAGGAACTTTCGATTAGCCTTCCAGGTGCAACATTGAGTCACTACCACTCCCTTTATTTTGTACATTTGGTACTGATTCTGCTGTTGCCATTCGCACCTCCCCTAGACCCATCTTTTGTCTCTTTACTTGGCCTATTACCATCTCCTTTTGCCTTGCACCGTCATCCCTCTTGACATTTAACCTCTCCTGCCATCCACCCTATAGCCGTCCTTACCTTTTAGTCTTTCCTCCCTTCCCTTCTTGCCTCTGTACTTTCTGAAAAACCTGCCACATCTCTAACTTTTCCCAGTTCTGCTGACAAGTCAACTACCTGAAATGTTGGATGAGATTTTGACCCGAGGTATTGCTGACAAAAGAGGCATGCTATCTAAACTTTCCACCCTGCATGACATTAAAAAACACCAACAGCCTAAATCCTGGCGGGTATCGCTCCCCCTGATATAAGAACGGTAGCCAGCAAGAAATAGCGACTCCGTCAAACATCAGATGAGAGGCACCCTCTACATGGTCATACACCTACACCCAGCCACCTAAAGTCAAGGAAGAGCTTCATGAACAATGTTGTTCCCTTACAATCAACCCCATCTGAAGCCTGTATTGCCTTGTGGAAAGACCAGCTCGCCAGTCTCGAACAACCCCCAGCGATGAAAATTCTATCAGATGAAAGCCTTCCCTCAGGAGCTAGTTGCAACTGGGCAACCTGGAAGTGCCTTAACAGACTTGGGACTGGTAGTTCAAAGGTGTCACTAAGCAAATATGGATATACAACCTGCCCGACAACTTGTGAATGTGGAACTGAGCCACAGACTATGCAACATCTCCTGCAATGACTATCGCTAGAGGAACTCTGCACTGTCGCAGATCTTGCCAAATTCAACAACTAGGCGCAAAAGTGTGTCCAGTTCTGGCTGAGCCATGTATAGACTGTCCGTGGACACGATAAGCAGAAGATCCTGCATGCAGGACAAATACGCAAGATCACCAACAGTAAAGGGAACAGCAATGAGAACTACTGCATGAGAAGAGAGTGCTGACTGGTTGGCAAGTGGACTCTGATTGGTGGCGGTGTTACCATGGAGAATGCAGCATGGAACAGTTAACTACCTAGCTTTGTTCAAAGTCAAACCAGGCAAAATTCAAAAGTCTGGCTCGCAGTGTGGCTCACTTACATGTGCTAGAAGCCACGTATATTCACACACAGGGCCTTGTTCTCTGCAGACTGAGGAGCATGTCCACACTTTGCGCTTTTTTTCAACTAAACAAAAATCATTCCCTGGTTCATTCCCCAGGACTAGTCAGACCTGCCAGGTTTGAATTTGTGTGAAGCTAGGCGGTTAACTGTTCTGTGCTGCATCCTCCATGGCAACGCCTCCACCAACCAGCACTCTCTTCTCATGCAGTGTAAATTGTCGTTCCCCCTTACTATTGGTAATTTCTTGCGAGCTATCCTGATAAGTGCATGATAAAGTGCTTTGACAGCATGTCTCGCTTTCAGTAATACTGAAGATTTTAACTCGCTCGAACCCCATTCTCTCAGGCAGAGTTAAACATGGACCCTTTATCTCTGTTTCTCTTTCCACAGATGCTGCCTGCCTTGCTGAGCATTTCTGTCATTCTTGCTTCCGGTTTCCAGCACCTGCAGCATTTCACTTTGAGGTTGCTATCATTCAGCTCAGCCCGCCTGGGCCTGTGAGCGGGGAAAATTCAGTCAGGGTTCAACCTTCCAATTGCTACCGATTGTGTGTGGTGTGTGCGTATGTGTGCGTGTGTGCGTGTGCATGCATGTGTGTGTTGTGTGTGTTTGTGTGTGTTGTGCGTGTGTGTGTGTGCATGCATGTGTGTTTGTGTATGTTTGTGTGTTGTGTGTGTGTGTTTGTGTGTGCGTGTGTGTGTGTGTGTGTGCATGCGTGTGTGTGTGTGTGTGTGTGTGTGTGTGTGTGTGTGTGTGTGTGTGTGTGTGTGTGTGTGTGTGGAAGACAGGTGAGAATAGGATCAGGATTGATCTGCTATCCTTGCCCCAGGAGTCAAATACCCTTCCTAACCTAGCTGTCTAGCCTCCTGTGAAAAGACTGGCATCTCACTGGCTCTCTGATATGCCCAGAAATGTGCCCACGGTACTGATCTGGGACAGGATGGAAAACTTGAATATTAAAAAAAATGGTCAATTTTTTACATCCTTATGATGAGGAGACGCTGTTTCATTTTTATTCGTCCTTGGGGCGTGATTGCCGAAGGTAAGGCCAACATTTATTGTCCATCCCTAATTGCCTCTTGAGAGGGTGGCGCAGTTGTTGGCGCTGCTACCTCACAGCTCCAGGGACCTGGGTTCGATTCTGACCTCGGGTGACTGTCTGTGTGGAGTTCTCCCCGTGTCCGCATGGGTTTCCTCCCGGTGCTCTGGTTTCTCCCTTGCGCTGTCCAAAGACTTGCCTGTTAGGTGGATTGGCTACGGTAAATTGTGTGTGTGTGTGTGTCCTGTGATGGACTGGCGGATGAAGCAGTTCTGGAAAAGTTAGTTAGTGGAGGTTATGAGCCACCTTCTTAAACCAGTGCCGGATAGGTGCAACCTGGTGCTTTTCTCTGCCGTGGATTGATACAACTGAGTGGTTCGCTCGGCCATTTCAGGGGGACAGTTAAGAGTCAACCACATTGCTGTGGGTCTGGAGTCACGTGTAGGGCCAGACCAGGTAAAGACGGTAGATTTCCCTCCCCTAAAGGGGCATTAGTGACCCAGATGAGTTTTTACAACACACATGGTCGGTCTCTAAAGAAGAGTCGTCCAGACTCGAGACGTTAACTCTGTTTCTCTCTCTCCACGGACGCTGTCAGCGCTGCTGAGTTTTTCCAGCACTTTCAGTTCTTATTTCAGATTTCCAGCATCTGCAGTCGTTTGCCTTTACTTACGTTTTTCAACAGCCTGGTCGTTCCATGATCATTATTGTTACTGAGACCAGCTTTTCACTTAAATTCAAGCTTTTATGAAATAATTGAATTTAAATTCCATGAGCTTCTCCAGTGGGATTTGAACGATTGGTCCCGGAGCCCAAGGTCCCTCATCCAGTAACACAACGACACTGCCACCGTCCCCTTAAAGATTTGTTAGGGTTTCATCGATGAAACTTAACATACAAGCTTAAGAATCTGAATAGACAGAAGATCAATGAGTAAACAAGTCATTAAAGGCAGCATCTCCAGCTAATAAAACGATTCAAAATGTGAACAGAGCATTGGGAATTATTTCTAGTGGTGATGAAGCTCTGTTCGAGTTTCCATGTTTGCTGACGACACAAACTAGGTGGGGGTGTGAGCGGTGAGGAGGATGTTAAGAGGCGATTTAGACAAGTTGAGTGAGTGGGCAAATACATGACAAATGCACTGTAACGTGGGTACATGTGAAGTAATCCACTTCAGTAGGAAAATATCAACATGGCAGTGTATTATTTAAATGATGATAGATCGGGAAATGTTGATGTACAAAGGGACCTGGGGGTCCTTGTACACCGATGACTGAAAGCAAGCGTGCAGGTGCAGCAAGCAGTTAGGAAGGCAAACGGTAGGCTGGCCTTCATTGCCAGAGGACTGGAGTACAGGAGCAAGGATGTCTTACTGCAACTGTACAGGGCCTTGGTGAGACTTCACCTGGAGAACTGTGTGCGGTTTTGGTCTCCTCACCTAAGAAAGGATATACTTGCCATAGAGGGAGTGCAGCAAAGGTTCACCAGACTGAATCCTGGGAACAGCAGGATTGTCATATTAGGAGAGATTGGGCCGACTAGGCCTGTATTCACTGGAGTTTAGAAGGATGAGAGGGGATCTCATTGAAACATATACAATTCTGACAGGGGATGGACAGACTGGATGCAGGGATGATGTTTCCTCTGGCTGGAGGGGGCCTAGAACAAGGGGGGGTGCGGTCACAGTCTCAGGATATAGGGTAGGCCATTTCAGACTGAGATGAGGAGAAACTTCTTCACTCAGAGGGTGGTGAACCTGTGGAATTCTCTACCACAGAGGCTGTAGAAGCCAAGTCACCGAATATATTTAAGAAGGAAATAGATAGATTTCTAACTCTAAAGGCGTCAAGGGGTATGGGGAGAAAGGGGGTTTACGGCATTGGGATAGAGGATCAGCCATGATCAGAATGAATGGCGGAGCAGGCTCGAAGGGCCAATGACCTACTCCTGCTCCTGGCTTCTATGTTTCTATGTTTCATGTTGTATCAGACTCTAGTCAGACTGCACTTGGTGTACCCTGGGGTCTCCATACTTTCCAAAGGACAAAGAGAAAGTGCGAAAGAGTTTAACGAGAACGGTACCAGAGCTGAGAGACGACAGCTATCGGGAAAGGTTGAACAGAGGGGCGCTTATTCCTTCAGAAGAGAGAAGGTTTGGAGGTACCTTTAAATTATGAGTGGAGGGGGTTGACGTGGAAGAAGAGGGCAGAGTTCAATTTCCCCCCACCAGCACCCCCACTCCGGGCAGCGAGTTTGGTGGCGCAGGGCATTTCGTTGGGCGGGAGGGTGAAGAGGCACGGTCTCTGCCACCTTCCTGCCTCTGTCCGATTAACTTCAAGGCGGGCAGGCTCATGGATGGCTAACTGCCCGCATCAATTGCCCAGTTAAGGGCCTCACCCCACCGCCGCTGGCATTCAGTGGGCGGGGGCATCACCACGTGTGCAAGCTATAAAATAAACCATATTGGGTTTGTTTGCTAGCTTCTGTGGGTGGAGTTGGGGGGGGTGGTGGGGTGGGGTGGGGTGGGGTAGGGCGGTCCCTCGTTCAAAGACACTCAGTGCCTGATCAAGGGACCTGGCATTGGGAAGGGTTGCGGGGGGCGTGGTGCCTGCTGACAGCCACTTTCTTTCGACCCACCCATCCAGTGACCCTCATCCCGCTCTCGTTCACCTGTGGCTTAGGTCCCTAGGTGACCCTAGGCTTCTCACTGGATACATTACCGGCAGCCGCCACCACTCCCGGTGGTGTTGACGGACAAAGGAGAACTGCCAGCCTCCGATTTGGGGAGTTGGGATGTGCGGGGGTGGGGGTGGGGGGGGGGGGCGTTGGGGGGGTGCGGGAGGTGGTGTGGTTTGTGTGTTGTGGTGCTGGAGGTCCCAAATCCCAGGGAAAGAACAACACTGGCCAGGTTGCCGGCATCAAATTCAGCCCAATGTTTCCATATGTGGGAAAATACAGGATAGTAATGAATAAATTAAATCAAGAAGATGAGGAATCTTTACCCAGGGAGTGATGAGAACGTGGAACTCGGTGCCACAAGGGGGAGCAGTTGAGGCAAATAGCAGGGATGCTTTTGGTAGGAAATTAGATGAGTTCATGAGAGAGGTGTGGTTAGAAAGATGTTGAAAGGTTGAGTTAAGGCAGCTGGAATCGGAGGAGAATCACATGGAGTGCAAACACTAGCACTGACCAGTCGGGCCGAATGGCCTGTTTCTTGGCTGTAAGTTCAGTGTAATTCTAGTTGGTGTGTGTGACTCACATCCACCATGGACAATGAATTTTCCCACTGTTGCGATGACACTGCTGTTGCACAGCTTGGAAAGGGTCATCCGTAAGAATTTCCTATCCCTGTTGGCACAGGGCTTTTCAATTCTGCCTGCCCTACATACGACAAATAATGTCAGATTCACAGGCAGAGTAAATCAGCATTAATCTGCCTCCAATCCATGCCTTCTCACTCTTTCAGGTCTCGCTTGTGTTCCGGTTCATATAGATAATGCTTTCCTCCTATTAGCTTCCAATCCCTCCACTCCTTTAACACCCCCCCACCTCTAGTTTCGATCCCTCTTGAACACTTTCTCTCCCTCTGTACCTCACTTTCTCTCTCCATCACCCTTTTCTTTCCTCCGTCTCTCTCACTCCTGCTTTTTCCCTTGTTATTTTTCTCTCTCTAGCTCACTCTCTATCTCTCCCACTGACTTCCCCTCTAACTCTCTCTCCCTTTAGCCCCTCTTTGTTTTTCTTTCTCCCTCCCTTCTCTCTTCACCCTATCTCTCTCCCCCCCAACTCTCCCTTCCTATCTCCTCGTAACAATCTCTCTTTCTATTTTTCTCCCTCCCTGCTTTCCACCCGAACTCACTCTCTACTTTAATTCTCTCTCTCTATCTCCCTGTAACTCTCTCTTTCTATTTTTCTCTCTACCGTCGCCCCCCCCTTCTCTCTATCTTCCCCCACTCTCACCTTTGCTGTCACTCTCCCTCTGTCACTCTCCCTCTGTCACTCTCCCTCTGTCACTCTCCCTCTGTCACTCTCCCTCTGTCACTCTCCCTCTGAAACTCTCCCTCTGAAACTCTCCCTCTGAAACTCAACCTCTGAAAATGCCCCCCGAAACTCTCCCTCTGTCACTCTCCCTCTGAAACTCTCCCTCTGAAACTCTCCCTCTGAAACTCCCCCTCTGAAACTCCCCCTCTGAAACTCCCCCTCTGAAACTCCCCCTCGGAAACTCCCCCTCGGAAACTCCCCCTCGGAAACTCCCCCTCGGAAACTCCCCCTCGGAAACTCCCCCTCTGAAACTCCCCCTCTGAAACTCCCCCTCTGAAACTCCCCCTCTGAAACTCCCCCTCTGTAACTCCCCCTCTGTAACTCAACCTCTGAAACTCAACCTCTGAAACTGCCCCCCGAAACTCTCCCTCTGTCGCTCTCCCTGTAACTCTCCCTCTAAAACTGCCCCCTGAAACTCTCCCTCCGTCACTCTCCCTCTGAAACTGCCCCCGAAACTCCCCCTCTGTCACTCCCCCTCTGTCACTCCCCCTCTGTCACTCCCCCTCTGTCACTCTCCCTGTCACTCTCCCTTTGAAACTCCCCCTCTGTAACTCTCCCTCTGAAACTGCCCTCCAAGCTCTCCCTCTGAGACTCTCCCTCTGAGACTCTCCCTCTGAGACTCTCCCTCTGAGACTCTCCCTCTGAGACTCCCCCTCTGTCACTCCCCCTCTGAAACTCAACCTCTGAAACTGCCCCCCGAAACTCTCCCTCTGTCACTCTCCCTGTCACTCTCCCTCTGTCACTCTCCCTCTGAAACTCCCCCTCTGTCACTCCCCCTCTGTCACTCCCCCTCTGTCACTCTCCGTCTGTCACTCTCCGTCTGTCACTCTCCGTCTGTCACTCTCCGTCTGTCACTCTCCCTCTGAAACTCTCCCTCTGAAACTCTCCCTGTCACTCTCCCTTTGAAACTCCCCCTCTGTAACTCTCCCTCTGAAACTGCCCCCTGAAACTCTCCCTCTGTCACTCTCCCTTTGAAACTGCCCTCCAAGCTCTTCCTCTGAGACTCCCTCTGAGACTCCCCCTCTGTCACTCCCCCTCTGAAACTCAACCTCTGAAACTGCCCCCCAAAACTCTCCCTCTGTCACTCTCCCTGTCACTCCCCCTCTGTCACTCTCCCTCTGAAACTCTCCCTCTGCAACTCTCCCTCTGAAACTCTCCCTCTGTCACTCTCCCTCTGTCACTCTCCCTCTGTCACTCTCCCTCTGTCACTCTCCCTCTGTCACTCTCCCTCTGAAACTCCCCCTCTGAAACTCCCCCTCTGTAACTCTCCCCCTGTAACTCTCCCCCTGTAACTCTCCCCCTGTAACTCTCCCCCTGTAACTCTCCCCCTGTAACTCTCCCCCTGTAACTCTCCCCCTGTAACTCTCCCCCTGTAACTCTCCCCCGTAACTCCCCCTCTGTCACTCTCCCTCTGTCATTCTTTTAACTAATATCTTTCCTTGCTCTCCCTAACTCACTCCCTTTCCCTCATTCCTTCTCCCCTAACAGTCACTCACAGCCCAGCTTTCTCTTGAAATCTCTCCCTCGACCACAGTCTTCCTTCTCCCTTTATCTGGATCCACTGCTCTAGCCCAATCTTTCCCAGGATTAAAAAAGCATGGAGCACCCTCGCCCCCTTCACCTTCCTTCCTACAATCTTCATCCTTTTAGATGCCAGACTCTGTCGGTTAATGTATTTCCTATTCTTTTTAATATTGGAGGTTTGCCGCATGTCCCACAATTCCCTTCAAGGCTGGATAGGAATAAAAAATCCTGGTCGATTTCCTGCTCTTCTTGATCCAGAGCTCATTAACAGTACTGCTATTGCCCTCCCGAGGGTAAGATCAGCTAGCAGCATCCATCAGGGATCAAGCTTGGGTCATCTCACCTGGGGCTGAAAGGGTTAAACTCCAAGGGCGGGTCACACACACACAGACTCAGCTTGTATCCCCTCGAGGGTGGGAGATGAAGGAGTGATCAGATCGAGGGATTTAAGATGATTAAAGGATTCGATCAGGTCGATAGAGAGAAACTGTTTCCTCTGGTGGTGGGGATGGGGAGAGAGTCCAGAACAAGGGGGGGGCAGAACCTTAAAGTGGGAGCCTGGCCGTTCAGGGGTGATAGCAGGAAGCACCTCACACACACACACACACACACACACACACAGTGGGGGGAGTGGGAATCTGGAACTCTCTCCCCCCACCCCAAAAGGCTTCCGAGACCGGTGAAGATTTCAGAACAGTGGGTGAGGGGACTAAGGGTTACAGAGCAAAGCGGGTGGAGGAAATTAAGAAACAGAGCAGTTGTGATTGGATAGAGTGGTGGGACAGGCTGGACAGGCCAAATGGCCTCCTCCTGACCCTGACTTCCTCTCTAGCCAAGGTGGCGTTTACCGAGTGAGAACAGTCAGGCGGTAAGGCGGTGACGTCACCTGACCAGTAATCCAGAGGCTCAGCCTAACCCCCCTGGGCGGGGGGGGTGTCCTGTCCCCCGAGGGGTGGCTCCAGGATACCCACCGGCTTCCCCTCGCCCAGGCCTGGGAGGCGGTTGCAAGGGAGGGGGCACCTGCCTCGGGAACACCATCCAGTGCAGGAAGAGGGTGAATGATCTCACCCGCTCCGCCAGGGTAAGCCGACCCTCCCCTCACGTAAATCCCAACCCTTTCACGATGGCATCGTCCACTCAAAGGCATGCACTGCTCAGGGATCTCACACCGTATCAGCGGGGGAGCCACCGGCACTGACTGATGCACAGACACTCTCACACATCTCCGGCATCGCATCCATCGTTTTTATTTATTCATTCCCGGGATGTGGGCCCAGCATTTATTGCCCATCCCTCGTTGCCCCCTTGAGAAGGTGGTGGGTGAGCTGCCTCCTTGAGCCGCTGCGGTCCCTGTGGTGTAGGTACACCCACCGTGCTGATGGGGAGGGAGTTCCAGGATTTTGATCCAGCGACAGTGAAGGAACGGCCGATATATTTCCAAGTCAGGATGGTGTGTGGCTCAGAGGGGAACTTGCAAGTGGTGGTGTTCCCCATGTGTCTGCTGCCCTTGTCCTTCTAGATGGTAGAGGTCGTGGGTTTGGAAGGTGCTGTCGAAGGAGCCTTGGTGAGTTGCTGCAGTGCATCTTGTAGATGGTACACACACTGCTGCTACTGTGCATCGGTGGTGGAGGGAGTGAATGTTTGTGGATGGGGTGCCGATCAAGCGGGGTTGCTTTGTCCTGGACGGTGTCGAGCTTCTTGAGTGTTGTGGGAGCCGCACTCACCCAGCCCTTACTGGGGAGGGATCAGCAGACACACGACAGGAATGCATGCTTTCCAACTCCCTCCTCCATCTCTTCCCATCACGGTCCACCCCATTTATCTCCTGCAGGCCAAGCGGGCCCACAGACAGGATGAGGGTTGGCAGATGTCCAGGAGCGGTCCCAGTCTGAGGAGGATACAGCAGAACTGGCAGGCAAAGACAAAGATCGTTCCCGGAGGGGAGGCGAGATCGGCCTCTCCCAGCCGACCAGTCTGGACGTGCCTTCCATGAGTTGATCATATCCTGATAATTGCAGTGAGTGACACGCAATGTTGTAGTTCGCCTGCTTACGAACTAAGTCCACCTCCCCTCTCTGACAGGCACCAGCAGGCCCGGACAGAGCCCCCGACCAATCCTAAGCCCCAGCCTCCAGGCCACCTCAGAAGAGGACGCCGAGGATGCATCAGATGAAGACCCGTCGCTGCATTCGCCTGCCCCCTCCACCAGCGCGGAGACACACACACACACGCCTCGGTGGGCCGTGGACCTAGATTAGGCTCGGGGTCACACCCTGGGGAACTCCTTGCTGACATGTCTCCGCAGCGGTCAGAGGCAGTGGCAGCCCGGGTCTCTGGCCCTCGGAGGGATGCTGGAGAACCAGGGAAGCCTCTGAATCTGAGTCAGATGATGAGCCTGTGGAAGCGGCCGCCCCAGGCAATCCTGGAGGTGCAACCGCAGGCGGTGGAAAATCAGTTAGAGCTGCGAGAGGCGGTCAATAGAGTAGAGCGAAGGATGGAGGACCCCATCCGTGTCCTGTCTGGTGCCGGGGCTCCGATGTTGTGAGTGCCTCAAGATCTCCACAGGAATGGTGGCGGCGCCTTGGAGACCACAGTCCAGCAGATCCTGCCGGATTGCACTCGGACCTGCGCTCCATCGCTGTAGGTATTGGTGGGGAACCATCAGCGGTTAGGCGAGAGTTGGGGGGGAGCTGAGGGGCACCTCAACCTTCCTCCAGCTGCCCCTTCTTCTCAGGGAGGCGTCCTGGTGCACTCAAAGGGAGGAGGACCAGCGGCTGGACACCCTGGAGGCCATCCACCCATGTGACGCCGATCCCAATCCCCCCCTCTACCTGTGACCGACCCCCCCCCCCCCCCTCACCTCCAGCTCTACAGGTTGAGGAGGGTGCACCACAGCTGGAGATCCAAAGCAGGTGAGGACCGTCCACGTCTTGGCCCTCTAGAGAACGCCTTCCAACGTTATCAAAGACCACAGGGGTTGGCAGTGAGCAGGCTGCCTCCACCTCTGCCGGGGATGCACGTAGACGTAGCGGCAGGGTTAGAACGATTACGGAGCTTTGACATCGCTTCATAGGTGTTCAATCGCTGTATGTATCATGCATCTTCGTAACTACATCTTCTGTTCACGAGAACAGTCTCATCATTTGAAAGCGTTGTGCATATGTATCCAGGTACCCTCTTAGTGTGAGGGTGAGGCTCTGCCTGCCGCCGTTCTGCCCTCTCCCTCATCCCCCTCCCCCTCCCTCCTTCCCCTCCCCCTCCTTCTCCCTCCCCCTCTCCCTCCTTCCTAACCATCCCCCTACCCCTCCCTCCTTCCTTCCTCCCCCCTCCCCCTCCCTCCCTCCGTCCTCCCCCTCTCCCTCCCTCCTTCCTCCCCCTCTCCCTCCCTCCTTCCTCCCCCTCCCTCCCTCCTTCCTCCCCCTCTCCCATCCCCCCTCCTTCCGCCCCCTCCCTCCCTCCTGCCTCTGCCCTCCCCCTCCCCCACCCCCTCCCTCCCTCTTCCCCCTCCCCCTCCCTCCCTCCTTCCTCCCCCACCCCTCCCTCCCTCCTTCCTCCCCTCCCTCCCTCCTTCCTCCCCCCTCCCCCGTCTTCCTCCCCCCCTTCCTCACCCCCTCTTCCTCACCCCCTCCCCCATCTTCCTCCCCCCTCTTCCTCCCCCTCCCCCCTCTTCCTCCCCCTCCCCCCTCTTCCTACCTCCTCCCCTGTCTTCATCCCCCCTTCTCCCCCCTCCCCCTCCCCCTGGCCTCCCTGGTTTCAGAGTGCTCGCCGGTCGCCATTCAGCCCGGTCTAACTTAACCGCTGGCATGGCCCGTGGTCGGGAGGGGGAGGGGGAACGTCTGTTCCAGTGAGTCGCGGCTGACGTTTGCAAATGGCGTTCCCGGCCAGGCCCGGCCACGAAAGCAGCGCGAGGGTGGGGGGGGGGGCTGGGGGGGGGAAGATTCCAGATCGGTTCCCCGTCAGCGGGATGCTAACTCCTCTCCCGAGTTCTTCCATTCCCGAGTGGAAAATCCCGCCCCGCGGAACTTATCGTCATCGATGGCTTGTGAAAACCCGTTCGCCGACGTCCCCCTTTTGGGGGGGGAAGGGAACCTGCCGCCCTTTACCCGGCCTGGCCAACGTGCGTCTCCAGACCCCGCCCCCACCCCCCTCACACAGCCGCGTGGTCGACCCTGAACCTCCACCCCCCCCCCCCCCGCCCCCCCCTCTGAAAATGGCCAAGCGAGACACTCAGTTGAAGGGGCAGTTAAGAATGGGCAACAAATTCTGGCCTGGCCCCCACCATCCCCCCACCGCCCCCCCAACCCCAACCCAACCCAACGTCCCAGGGAAGAATAACTTTTAAAAAAAAATTTGACCCCACTTCCCCCTGGCGACCCCGCTCTGTATCCCTCGGTAACTAGTCCGCCCGGGCCCATTCCCACAGGCCAAGGGTCAGCCCCATTCCTAGACACCTCTCAGCACCTTGGCCAGAGAAGGAAATGGGATGGCGCATAAAGTCTCCGCTTGCCCTTTGAGGCCCAGAGCATCAGCCCCTGGGATTGGCAACGCCTGGGATGTAAATCGAGATTGAATAGAAAATATTTTCCCTCTTATCTGTGTTTGCTCAGTTGACGCTGATAGCATTGTAACCCTGTGTTGACTAACTCTTTAGGCGTGGCCCTCTGCCATCTTTGGAACGCGCCGTTATTGATCTGCACTCCCCACGGGAACAATGGGACCTGCTCACCGCCTTCCCAGCACGGAGACGGGTGACGGAGCTGGCTAGCACGCCGACCTTTCACCTCTCCGGTACCCAGGCACCTCCCCGGCACGGAGACGGGTGACGGAGCTGGCTAGCACGCCGACCTTTCGCCTCTCCGGTTCAGCCCGAGGGACCTGCCTGAAAGTCTGCCCCCCTCTGCTGGTTGCAAAGAGTTTCAGATTGCCGAGATGCAAGTCCTGGCGGGAAAGGGCTGGGGTGGGGGGTGGGGAGCGGTGGGGGTGTGGGTGGGGCGGGAGGTGGGTGGGGTGGGGGGGTGGAATGGTGGTCCACAGCACTGAATGGCCCGGCAATATGATTTGGAGATGGACGTTGTTCGTGAACGAGGCACAAACTGGCTGGTGTGAGAACTAGAAATGGCGCAGTAAGGTAATATTCTGAGGCTGGAAAAAGAAAGAGTTGAGAGAGGCTTATTCTGCACCTGACTCCTGTTGTACCTGCTGTCTGGGAACCTGTAGCAGTCCCTGCAGAGTGACACTACCTGCTACACTGTCACACTAAACACTTCCAAGGCATATCATGTTTGATGGGAACAGTGTAGAGGGAGCTTTAGTCTGTATCTAACCCTGTGCTGTACCTGTCCTGGGAGTGTTTGATGGGGATGGTGTAGAGGGAGCTTTACTCTGTATCTAACCCCATGCTATACCTGTCCTGGGAGTGTTTGATGGGGACGGTGTAGAGGGAGCTTTACTCTGTATCTGACCCTGTGCTGTACCTGTCCTGGGAGTGTTTGATGAGGACAGTATAGAGGGAGGTCTACTCTGCAGGGAGTTATGCAGCATATTTAAACATAGTAAAACATCCCAAGGTATTTCACAGGAGCATCCTCAAACAAAATTTGACAGTGAGCTAATTAAGGAGATATCAGGGTGATCAAAAGCTCAGTTAAAGAGGTTGACTTTAGGGAGCATCTTAAAAGAGGAGAGAGAGAGAGACGGAGAGGTTTAGGGAGGGAATTCCAGAGCTCAGGCAGAAAATTCCAGGCAGCTGAAGGCACAGCCGCCAATGGTGGAGCGATGGGAATTGGGGGATGCGCATGAGGCCGGGATTGGAGGAGAGCAGAGATCTCAGAGGGGTGTAGGAGCTGGATGGGGTTACAGCGATAGAGAGGGGCATAGGGGCTGGAGAAGATTACAGAGATAGGAAGGGGTGTAGGGGCTGGAGGAGGTTACAGAGATAAGGAGGGGTGTAGGGGCTGGAGGAGGTTACAGACATAGGGAGGGGTGTAGGGGCTGGAGGAGGTTACAGAGATAGGGAGGGTTGTAGGGGCTGGAGGCAGTTACAGAGATAGGGAGGGGTGTAGGGGCTGGAGGCGGTTACAGAGATAGGGAGGGGTGTAGGGGCTGGAGGAGGTTACAGAGATAGGGAGGGGTGTAGGGGCTGGAGGAGGTTACAGAGATAGGGAGGGGTGTAGGGGCTGGAGGAGGTTTTAGAGATAGGGATGGGTGTAGGGGCTGGAGGAAGTTACAGAGATAGGGAGGGGCATAGGGGCTTTAGGAGGTTACAGAGATAGGGAGGGTTGTAGGGGCTGGAGGAGGTTACAGAGATAGGGAGGGGCGTAGGGGCTGGAGGAGGTTACAGAGATAGGGAGGGGTGTAGGGGCTGGAGGAGGTTACAGAGATAGCGAGGGGTGTAGGGGCTGGAGGAGGTTACAGAGATAGGGAGGGGTGTAGGGGCTGGAGGAGGTTACAGAGATAGGGAGGCGTGTAGGGTCTGGAGGAGGTTACAGAGAGGGAGGGGTGTAGGGGCTGGAGGAGGTTACAGAGATAGGGAGGGGTGTAGGGGTTGGAGGGGGTTGCAGAGATAGGGAAGGGTGTAGGGGCTGGAGGGGATTACAGAGATAGGGAGGGGTGTAGGGGCTGGAGGGGGTTACAGAGATAGGGAGGGGCGTAGGGGCTGGCGGGGATTACAGAGATAGGGAGGGGTGTAGGGGCTGGAGGGGGTTACAGAGATAGGGAGGGGCGTAGGGGCTGGAGGGGATTACAGAGATAGGGAGGGGTGTAGGGGCTGGAGTGGGTTACAGAGATAGGGAGGGGTGTAGGGGCTGGAGGGGGTTACAGAGATAGGGAGGGGCGTAAGGGCTGGAGGGGATTACAGAGATAGGGAGGGGTGTAGGGGCTGGAGGGGGTTACAGAGATAGGGAGGGTTGTAGGGGCTGGAGGGGGTTACAGAGATAGGGAGGGGTGTAGGGGCTGGAGGCGGTTACAGAGATAGGAAGGGGTGTAGGGGCTGGAGGAGGTTCCAGAGATAGGGAGGGGTGTAGGGGCTGGAGGGGATTACAGAGTTAGGGAGGGGGCAAGGCCATGGATCAGCAGTTTAAAATGGAGGTGTTGGTCTGGTAATCATTATCTCCCGTGTTCACACGGAAGAGTAAGATTAAAGAAATATTCACGAACCACCAATGAAACTTTGAGAAGCGTACTTGTCATGTTTACGTAAAACCTGTCTTGCAGGTCACCAGGTCCCCTAATGTTCTGTAAACTTATCAGAAACTCAGGAGACGGCACTGATAAATGTGTGGATTTAGGATAACAGCCAGTTCCTTTGAACCCTTGAACACGGCAACATTGCCGAGCGAGAGTGTTGTACAGTGTACTGCGAGCCAAGAATATGTACAATGCATGACTCAATATCAAGCTGTACGATACACAGCGAGATCAGGATCAATAAGCTACAGGGCCTGCTAAAGATGCGTGGAATAGAGATGCCAAGACACTATATACCAGGACAATTTATTCTGGACCACTAAGTAATGAGTCTCAGAGGCCACACATAGGGGCAGCAACAATAATGTGCATTTATATAGCGCTTTTAGCATAGTAAAAGCATCCAAACGAGCTTCATGGGAGCGTTAACAAGCAAAATGTGACCCCAAACCACATAGGGAGGACAGGTGATCAAAAGCTCGGTCGGTTCTAAGGAGGAGAGGGAGGTTGAGAAGTTACAGGAGGGAATTCCAGAGCTCAGGGCCCTCCAGGCAGCTGAAGGCACAGCCGCCAATGGTGGAGCGATGGGAATCGGGGGATGGGCAAGAGGCCAGAATTGGAGGAGAGAAGAGATCTCGGAGGGTTGTAGGGGCTGGAGGAGGTTACAGAGATAGGGAGGGTGTAGGGCCTGGAGGAGGTTACACACATAGGGAGGGGTGTAGGGGCTGGGTGGAGTTACAGAGATAGGGAGGGGTGTAGGGGTTGGAGGAGGTTACAGAGATAGGGAGGGGTGTAGGGACTGGAGGATGTTACAGAGATAGGGAGGGGTGTTGGGGTTGGAGGACGTTACAGAGATGGGGAGGGGTGTAGGGACTGGAGGAGTTTACAGAGAAAGGGAGGGGTGTAGGGTCTGGAGGAGGTTACAGAGATAGGGAGGGTTGTAGAGGCTGGAGGAGGTTAATGAGATAGAAATGTAGAAACTAGGAGCAGGAGTAGGTCATTCGGCCCTTTGAGACTGCTCCGCCATTCAACATGATCATGGCTGATCCTCTATCTCAACGCCATTTTGCCGCTTTCTCTCCATACCCCTTGGATGTCCCTAATATCCAAAAAATTATCAGTTGCTTTCTTGAATATACTCAGCGACCTGCCTCCACAGCGTCTGTGATAGAGAATTCCACAGGGTGACTACCCTGTGAGTGAAGAAATTTTTCCTAATCTCAGTCCTAAATGTCCTGCCCCGTATCCTGAAACTGTGGCCCCTGGTTCTGGTCTCCCCAGAGAGAGGGAACAACCTTCCCACATCCAGTCTGTCTAGCCCTGTTAGAATTTTAAACGTTTCATTCAGATCCCCTCTCCTTCTAAACTCTAGTGAATACAGTCCCAGTCGAACCAATCTCTCCTCGCACGACAGTCCTGCCATCCCTGGTATCAGCCTAGTGAACCTTCGCTACACTCCCTCTATGGCAAGTATATCCTTTCTTAGGTAGGGAGACTAAAACTGCACACAATACACCAGGTGTGGTCTCACCAAGGCCCTGTATAACTGCAGTAATACATCCGACTTCTGAACTCAAATCCTCTTGCAGTGAAGGCCAACATAACATTTGCCTTCCTAACTGCTTGCTGCACTTCCCTGTTTACTTTCATTGACTGGTGTACAAGGGCACCCAGATCCCTTTGTACATCCACATTTCTCAATATATCACCATTTAAATAATACTCTGCCTTTCTGTTTTTCACACTGAAGTGTATAACTTCACAGTTATGCAGTGTATACTGCATCTGCCATGTGTTTACCCACACACATAACTTGTCTAAATCGTCCTGAAGCCTCCTTGCATCTTCCTCACAACTCACAACCCCGCCCAGTTTTGAGTTGTCAGCAAACTTGGAAATATTGCATTTGGTTTCCTCATCCAAGTCATTTATATATATATCGTAAATAGCTGGGGCCCCAAGCACTGATCCCTGCGGTACACCACTGGTCACTGCCTGCCACCCAGAAAAAGAGCCATTATTTCCCACTCTCTGTTTCCAGCCTGTCAACCAATTCTCAATCCATATTATCCCCACTAGCCCCTCATGTGGGACCTTATCAAGAACTTTCCTGAAATCCAAATACAGCACATCTACTGGCCCCCCTTATCTATTCTACTAGTTGTGGCCTCAAAAAACACCAGTAGATTAGTTAAGCATGATTTCCCTTTCATAAAGCCATGCTGACTTTGTCTAATCCCATTAATGCTTTCCAAGTGTTCTGTTACCACACGTTTTATAATAGACTCAAGCATTTTCTTCATGGAGGGGTGTAGGAGGTTACAGAGATAGGGAGGGGTGGAAGGGGTTACAGAGATAGGGATGTAGGGGTTACAGAGATAGGGAGGGGCTAGAGGAGGCTACAGAGATATGGAGGGGTGTAGGACTGGAGGTTACAGGGATAGGGAAGGGTGTAGGGGCTGGAGGAGGTTACAGAGATAGGGAGGGATGTAGGGGCTGGAGGAGGTTACAGAGTTATGGAGGGGTGTAGGGGCTGGAGGAGGTTACAGAGATAGGGAGGGGTGTGGGGGCTGGAGGAGGTTACAGAGATAGGGAGGGGTGTAGGGGCTGGAGGAGATTACAGAGATAGGGAGGGGTGTAGGGGCTGGAGGAGGTTACAGAGATAGGGAGGGGTGTAGGGGCTGGAGGAGGTTACAGAGATAGGGAGGGGTGTAGGGGCTGGAGGAGGTTACAGAGATAGGGAGGGGTGTAGGGTCTGGAGGAGGTTACAGAGATAGGGCCAATTGAGAATGGTTTCTGGTCATCATTAGACTTTTAATTCCAGAGTTTTATTAATTTCAAATTCCACCACCGCTGTGGTGGGATTGGGACCTGGGTCCCCAGACCATTACCCTGGATTACTAGTCCAGCGACAATACCACTACACCATCACCTCCCCCACAGGAGGCTCAGGAGAAGCTTATGATATTAGTGTCCAAGTGGTTGTGTACACGGTTTAAAGCGGGCCTGGTGCTGACAAATTGGGACTCCCCCCTAGCCCGATCTGCACAAGCCTTTGGGCTGCAGGTGAAGTTGTGTTTGCAGGCATCTCGCCCAGCTATCTAAAACAAGCTTCTGGCCCCTGGCGTATTTTAATCAGATCGAAGTTCGCTCTGAATTCTACAGCACCCCCCCCCACCCCCCCAGCAAACAAAAGCTACAAATATTTCTCTCATCAGAAAAGCGGTACCTCTGACTGTGCAGCACCTCCCCCAGCGCTGGCAATGGGCGTGCCAACCTGGATTGCGGCCACAGGCTCAAGTCCCTGGAGCAGCGCTCAAACGCGCAACCTTTCTGCCTCAGAGACATTAAGCGCTCCCCACTGAGGCACAGCTTAAACATGGCCCACGTCGTAGCAAGCTAAGGGCCCTGCACACCCCCCCTCTCTAATACCACAGGCACTCTGGCAAATCTTGGAAAGGCTGGCAGTCTCGAATGTTTACCACGTTAACAGGCTAGGCCTGAAGGGAAGCAAAAGACTGTGGAGAAATAGTCACATTAAAGATATAAAATCCCAATTATAAGCCCTAATCATAATGTTCCTAAGAGGACATCTCCCCTTTATTTTAGTCCCAATCAAATTTAATTGACTCAAAGATATAATTAAAACACCCTGTCAGCTCCTTGACTTTCCCACGCCAGTGTTTTGTCAGTCATAGAAGTTTAACAGCAGGGAAGGAGGCCATTCAGCCCATCGTGTCAGCACCGGCTCAATGTCCTGAGCCACTTAGATCAGGAAGATCCCAGGAATGCGTTGAGCTAAGGAGAGAGAGAGCAGTGCCTCATTTGGCCTCAGTCGTCCCGGTATGGGTGGGGTGGGGGGGGGTGGGGGGGGTGGTTTAGAGGGCCGGGGGTGAGGGGTAGGGGTGTGGGTAGGTGTCTGCCAGGCTTCCCAATTCGCTACCCGCCTCCGACTGCTGCTGCGAAGTGGACACGAGTGCGGCTCCGGGTGGGGGGGTGGGGGGGGGGTGGGGGATGCCCAGGCAGCTGGGGGGCACGGCCGCCAGTGGTGGAGCGATGGGAACCCGGAGAGCTCGATGTACCAGAGTTGGAGCAGCGCAGGGACCTCGGAGGTAGAACTGGAGGAGGTCGAAGAGGGAGCGAGGGAGGAGGCCGCGGGTGGGGATTTGAGAACAAGGGTGAGAATTTTTAAAGGGAGGCGTTGCTTGACCCCCAGAGCCAGTGACGATCATGAGCACAGGGTGGGCGGATGGGATTGAATGCAACTTAGGACACAGACAGCAGAGTTTTGGATGACCTCAAGGTCAGGGGGAGGGGGGAATACGTGGGGGACCAGCCAGGAGTGCATGTTATAGAGGTGAAAATAGTCTTACTGATGGTGCAAATCATCTGAACTCGAGTCTGCCATCAAGATTGCAAACAGTCTGGTTCGGCCTCAGTTGCCAGGGTTAGTGTAGAGGGGGCTTTACCCTGTATCTAACGTTCCCTTCCTCTTTGTTCTGAAGGTTGGTGGGACGCAGATCCTTAATCGCTCCTTGGCTACAGGCTGACAATTGCTCTTGGCAGCTCAGTGCATGTGAGGCCCGATAACGGGGGGGGGGGAATGGCAGATGTCCCCTGCCCTGCCTGGTGCCACCCCATCCTGCTCAAACATCTAGGAGTAAGTCCTAATCGAAGCAGCCATCAGAACCACAACCGTCAGCTCCTGAGTTAGGAGTGACACCAACTGAGTCGAGCTAACATTTTAAGGAATGACTTTAAGGAAAAAGGTTAGTGAGGAGCCAGCTTGAATCTTGAATCACATTTATTGTTATTTCTTTGGCATAACATCACCGCAAACAGATACAGCCATGAGGTATTACAAGGATCTGATTGGAGAAAGCAAAATAACACACACGCATATTTACAGACACACACACTTACAGACACACACACACATACTTACACACACACACATACTTACACACACACACACAGACGCACACACATACTTACACACACACACACACACACATACTTACACACACACACACACAGACACACACACATACTTAAAGACGCACACATATACTTACACACACACAGACACACACATACTTACACACACACATACACACACACACTTACACAGACACACACACATACTTACACATTCACATACTTACAGATACATACTCAGACACACACAGTTACTTACACACACACACGTACTTACACACACAAACACACATACTTACACACACAAACACACATACTTGTACACACGCACACACACAACAGGTGCAGATGCGCACATACACAAACACGGACAGAAACAAAAGCACACACAAACACACACACACACACACACACACAGGGACATGTACACACACACTCACACACACACACACAGAATGGAATTTTACGGCCCTGTCGCAGCAGGGGTGAGGCCATAAAATGCAGTGAGCCGTTCAAAAACCCATTGACTTCGTTGGGAGCGGAAAAGCCCACTGGTGAGAGGGGCCGTAAAATTCTGCCCAGGCTCAGACTCTTACACCTACAAACAGTCACACACATATACACACACTCACACAGACAGATGGACACACACAAACAGAGACTCACAGATGCACTCATACAGGGACACACACACACAAGCAGTCACACACACACACACACACACAGAGACTCACAGACGCACTCATACAGGGACACACACACATACAGACTCACGGACGCACGCATACAGGCACACACACACACATATAGACTCACAGACGCACGCACACAGGCACACACACATACGGACTCACAGACGCATGCATGCAGGCACACACACACACATACAGACTCACAGACGCACGCATACAGACACACACACACATACAGACTCACAGACGCACGCATACAGGCACACATACATACAGACGCACGCATACAGGCACACATACATACAGACGCACGCATACAGGCGCGCACACACACACACACACATACAGACGCACGCATACAGGCGCACACACATACAGACGCACGCATACAGGCACACACACACACATACAAACTCACATTCAAACGCTCACACACAATTTGCATTCAAAATCTGTTAAGGTCCCAATGACAATATGTTCAAAAATTGGAACCAATAAAGCCCCCTGCACAAAAAATTAAATTTCTTTGGTGTTAAATCCTTTGTCATTCTCTTTGGTCACCAGAAAGGCTCCCTTAATAAATTTTGGCATTGCATTTTAGCACTTGCACAGCCCTCCCTCGTTTCTTGCTCTCTTGACGGCGTCATGAGTCCAGTTTCAAAGGCGACATCAGCTCTCCCGGTTGACTCAGACACTGAGAATCAGCAGGCCATTGAACTGGGGAGGGCTTCGTCCTCCTCCCCCAGCAACCCCCCCCCCCCTCCCCCGCTACCCACTTCTCCAATGCTCCCTCAACCTCTGCCACCTGCAGGAGGTGCTCCTTCCAGCAAGGCGGTGTTGATGGTGTTGGAGGGGGGTCTTTAAAATCAACTAAAACTCACAACTTATCCCGCTGAGTCACAACATCGTCACCCCTCTGCTCGGCCGCCTCGCAGTCCCGCTCGAATCACTCAGGCTCCCCGTTGGAGACCCCCACCCCCCCACCCGGGTCAGTCTCCTCCCCACAGGCTGTCCGAGAAACGTGGGACAAAAGGGACACAGGAGACACCCGGTCAAAATAAGGGACAGTCCCTCAAAATACGAGACGATTGGTCACCTGGTCAGTAAGAAGGGAGCATCCCATGAGCACTAAAGGCGGCGGTAGAAATCTCTTTGGTAATAACATCACGTGTGTTGGGAATGACATGAGAAACTGAGTGAGGTAGCGTCTTCCTCTCACACTGTGACCTGAAGCATTGGATTCCCCCGCGCACCCAGAGCAACAGTTTTCCCTTCCTTTGTTGCGTCCGAGTCCAAACTCATTCTCTTTCCTTTGAGAAGCTCAGACATTGTTTCCCAAGGCAGCCCCACCCTTGAGGGAGGCGAGGTAAGCCGGGGGGTGGGGGGGGGGGGGGGGGGGGGGGTGGAGGGGGGTTGTGGAGGAGGGAGTAGGGTTGGCGGCCCACGGACTCAGTGAGTGAAGTCTCTGCCCTCGATACATGGCGGACGAAGCGGACAGAGGAACGCACCAAGGGCGGTGGTGGTGGCAGGAGGGAGTGGAGGAAGGGGAGCCTGCATTTCTGTAGCGCCTTTGGCCACCCTTGATCCGGGGGGGCGGTGGTGGTGGCGCTCCGTGACAGGGTCTACTTGCAAGGCGTATCACCGCCGTTCCCAGTGGTAATGGTTGGTTTTGCAGGGGTGGTGGGGGGAGGGGGAGGGGGTGGGGGGGCGCGAGAGGGGCAAGCACGTGCACAGCAAGAGTCCGCAAGCCATCACGTTTCAGTGACTGGATCTGGATCGCGGCCCCGGCAGCCAGGGTTTTGCGTTTGGAGCGCGGGAAGGAGAGTTACCCCACCCCCCCCCCAATCCATCTACACACCGGCGAAGCGATGAAGCAGGCGCGCCCCGATACCGGCCTCTGCACCCCCCCAAAAGGCCACGAAGGCCGTGAACTCCAAGCACACCATGTCGGCAGGGACAAAGGCAGTGATCAAGTACACCAGCTCCAAGTAAAACCACCCCCCCCCCCCACCAAGTGGACTGAAAAATACATTCCCCGGGGGGAGGGGGGGGCTTTATTCTGTAGAACCAACCCCCCCCCCCCACCTCCACCAATGCTGCCTCAGTGAGTAGCCTGACAACCCTTATGCCGGAAATGGGCCAGGATTAGAAACTGGCGGCCATGCCTGTCAGGGGCAGAGATGCGAGGCTGTCAGCGATCGAGGAGGCTAGCTTACACAGCTTTTAGGGGAAGGAGGAGGAGGCCATTCAGCCCCCTGAGCCTGGCCTGCCAGCCACAGCTAGACCTGTGTCTCATATCCACCTACCATGCTCCATTCCATAACCCTGATTTAAAATTTATTCTTTCACGGGATGAGGGCGTTTATTGCCCGTCCCTAATTGCCCCCTGAACTCGGCGCCTCGCTCAACCTCATTTCAGAGGGGCAGTTAAGAGTCAACCACGTGGCTGTGGGGTCTGGAGTCACGTGTAGGGCCAGACCGAGTAAGGACGGCAGATTTCCCTCCCCTAAAGGGGCAGGAGTGACCCAGATGGGGTTTTTAACGACCATCGGTGACAGTTCGTTTGGTCAATATTACAATTCTAGATTTTACTGACCAAATTCAAATTGCGCCAGTGGTGGGATTTGAACCCAGAGCGTTAGCTTGGGCCTCTGGATTGCTCGTCCAATGGCGTTACTACTACTGGATGCCCTTATCCCAACAAAAATCTATCCAAAATGTTCAACTTTCGGGGGGGCGGGTGGGAGTTCCAGATATCCACCATCCTCTGACTTCAGGATTGAAGTTAGGAAACATTTCAACCCGCAAAGGGTGGTAGAAGTTTGGAACTCTCTTCCGCAAAGGGCAATCGACACCGGATCAATTAACGTTAAATCTGAGACTGACAGAATTTTGTTAACTAAAGATGTTAAGGCATACGGAAGCAAAGGTGGGTGGATGGAGTTGGGTCACAGATCAGCTACGACCTCATGGGGCTGCTCCTGATCCTCTGGCCCCAGAGGTTTCCTGATTTCACCCTGAATGGATCAGCACTTAACTGAAGATTATTCTACCCTAATTTGAACATCACTCCCCCACCACCTCCCCCCCCCCCCCAACCCCCCCGACCCCCAGGGTGTCTCTCAGTAGCGCGCCAAGCTAGAGGTGTTCATGGTGGGGAGGGAGGGGTGGTTTTGGGTCAGTGGAGGAAGAATTTTGTCTGGTGGGGTGAAAGGAGAGCGAGTCAGAGGGTAGTTGGCTTGGACAGATTGGTCGGGGAGAGAGGGAGAGATTTCAAAGTGGCCGTGGAGATTCGGCCGGGTCGGAACTTGCATTGGCCGAAAAATCGCCTAACCCGTGCATCCCGCTACCACGTACCGGAAGTGAGCCTCAGGACTCTCTGGGTCTACCGGCAGGGCTCGTTCATCCAAATCCCATCCTATGACCTCCTCATGAGCCCCTGCCCTTTCTGTCTCGTTGAGTGACAAGCGGGGGGGCCCGTTGTTCCCAGCGACACCCCGTGGTCACAAAATGGCTGTCCCGCACTGAGGTCACAAAATGGCTGTCCTGCACTGAGGTCACAAGATGGCTGCCCCTTCGAGGTCACAAGATGGCTGCCCCTTCGAGGTCACAAAATGGCTTCCAATCCCCCCCCACCCTCCGCTAACGTGACATGTCACACAGATTTGACTCCGGTTTACATAGGCAACAAACAGTCATGGCATCCCAGAAGCGTTTGGCCTTCCGACGAAGAGCACTAGGTCAGCGTAAACCTTTCCTTCCTCCCTCTCGACGAACGAAGAGCCGGGGCCCCGCTGTTCCCGGCAACGCCGCCGGGCCGCAAAGCGTATGCCCTCCTGAGGCCGCGAAGCAGCCGCCTGTTGCCCCCCCCCGCCCCGGAAACAGGAACGGACAAGCCCGCTGACACTCAATCCTGCCCGCCGTCGGAAGACACGCCTGGCCAACCTGTCGGGGGGACTCAGGCGAAGACGTCATTGGGTGGGGGGGGGGGAGGGGGGGAAGATTTTCGCCGTACAAATTTCCACACCAATCCCCCACGTGGCTCCCACCGGCCCACCCCATAGATCAAAGCCGGAGAGAGAGAATAAAAGAGGGCGGAAATCTTGTTGGAAGTACAGAAAGGTTATCTTTGGCGTTCAGTTTCAGCATCGTTTTTCTTTGTTTTTGTTTTAGTTTTGTCGCTTTTATCTCTCAGTTTTTTTGTTTCCCCCCCCCCCCCCCCCCCCCACTCCCCTCCCCTCCCACCCGGCCTCCCTTCGGCCTCATGAGTTGGCGTAAGTGCTCTCTGATGATGAGGCGGAGCCTGCGGGACAAGGCCCGCCCTCCTCCAGCCACTTGTCCAGGCTCCGGCGGCGCGCATTCATGAAGAAGTTGCCCACGGTGGAGAGCTCCAGGCCCAGCTGCCGGGCAATGGTCACCTGCAGCTCCTTGTTGGGGCGGGGGTTCTCCTTGAAGATGGCGAGGAGGGTCCTGCGCTGGACGTCGGTGAAGACCAGCCGGTGTCTCTTGGGCAGGTGGTGGCGGTCACTCCTGGCCTGCTCGTGCTCTTTCCTGCTGCAGGCTGTGAAGAGAAAGGGAGAGAGAAGAGACATTGGGCAAAGGAATTACAATCTCAGTCGCTTGGCCGTGAAGAACTCGAGCGCTGCTGAAGGAAGAGACATGTTGTCAAAGTCTGGCACTCATCAGGACAGATGCAAGAGTTCCAAATTTCAAAGGGAGCAACAATTCATACTGCATGCAAAAAGGGTGCTGATTGGTTGGCAAGTCGACTCTGATTGGTCGAGGTGTTACCATGGAGAATGCACCAGGGAACTACTTTCCCCCATGCTTTTGTTTAATTCAATGCCTGGACATGTTCCTTTTGGCTGCATAGGACAGGTCCCTACGTATGAATATATGTAGCTTCTAGCAGGTATAAGCGAGCTACATTGCAAGCCTGAGTGAGAATCTTAAATTGGCTGTGTGTAATTCTTAGCGCACTTAGGATTGTTTAGCGAGTGCTGTCCAATCACAGGTTCACACCTGATGTTAGACATTGTATTCTAAATTTTGCAAGCATGGGTCGGTTGAGCACGATCAGTACTTTGCATATTGCGAACAGCCAAAGGGGCGTGCTGTTTGATACGATCCACCAGTCATTGGGACATACGACACATACCTGGTATCACACTGGCACTGAAATTGATATGCCACATTACTGATTTGTGTGATAGGCAGAATGTCCTTTTCGGCTTGACGGCAGCATTCTGTTAGTGGAGAATACCACTCGTGTTGCTGCTGCATAGTAGCAGCGTGAAACAGCTAGCTTCACCTGTTGCTCAAATTTTTGAGATACCTTGCCCTTCCAGGGTAACCTGAGCTAGACTGGGCACTTCAGTGAGTTCTGACAGTTTCCCTTTGCCCTTGTGGGTGTCCAAACCTCTCTCTCGTCTCTCGAGTCAGGAGATCATGGGTTTGAGACTTGAGCACAAAGTCTAGGCCGACACTCCCGGTGCCAGTACTGGAGGAGAGCCACACTGCCAGAGGAATGATGACCAGATCGTCTGTTTCTAATGATGTGGGTTGAAGGATAAATATCGGCCCCAAGACGCCAGGGAGAACACCCCTACCCTCCGCTCCTCCCTACCACCACCCACCCTGCCAATCCCCCGCTCTACTTCCAATAGTGATTGTAGGACCTATTATGAAAGGGGAACTCAGGTTGAATGTCTCATCTGAAAGACACTGCAGCGCTCCTGCAGTACTGGCACTGGGAGCGTCAGCCTGGATTACGTGCTCAGGCCACACAGGGAGGATTCCAAATGCCTGGATTCTCTCTGCGGACCAACTGGGACGTGGGCATCACTGGCAAGGCCAGAGTTTACTGCCAGTCCCTAGTTGCCCTGGTGGTGAGCCTCCTTCTAATTCTTTCTGTAACTGAATAGCTCCCTTGGCGTCGACAAGGGGACTTTGAATGTCAATCGTGTCCCCGGGGTCACAGGGAGACTGAATTTTAGAAATTTTGAAAGA
The DNA here is from genome assembly GCF_017639515.1 of Carcharodon carcharias. NCBI lineage: Eukaryota > Metazoa > Chordata > Chondrichthyes > Lamniformes > Lamnidae > Carcharodon > Carcharodon carcharias. The sequence continues at coordinate 2,649,781 of NW_024470726.1, forward strand.
TAAAGGTAAAAGTCTGTTCTTACCCAAATCAAATGACAGAACAGGTCCGGTAAAATGTAACTAAAAGTGGCCACAAGATGGAGCCACGTTTCTTCCACCATAAAGAGAGAGAGTGACCCTTACCCTATAAGACAGTGACTGTACAGCTACACAGTGAGTGACCCTTACCCTGAGTAGACAATGACTCTACATAATTACACAGAGTGACCCTTACCCTGTATAAACAGTGACTCTGCACAATTACACAGTGAGTGGACTCTTAACCCTGTATAAACAGTGACTCTGTAGTTACACAGTGAGTGAGTCTTACCCTGTATAAACAGTGACTCTGCACAATTACACAGTGAGTGACCCTTACCCTATAAGACAGTGACTGTACAGCTACACAGTGAGTGACCCTTACCCTATACAGACAGTGACTGTACAGCTACACAGTGAGTGACCTTTACCCTGTATAAACAGTGACTCTGCACAATTACACAGTGAGTGACCCTTACCCTGAGTAGACAATGACTCTACATAATTACACAGAGTGACCCTTACCCTGTATAAACAGTGATTCTGCACAATTACACAGTGAGTGACCCTTATCCTGTATAAACAGTGACTCTGTAGTTACACAGTGAGTGGCCCTTACCCTGAGTAGACAGTGACACTGCACAATTACGCAGTGAGTGACCCTTACCCTGTATAAACAGTGACCCTGTAGTTACACAGTGAATGACCCGACCCTGTATAAACAGTGGCTCTAGTTACACAGAGTTACCCTTACCCTGTATAGACAGTGACTCTGCACAATTACACAGTGAGTGACCCTTACCCTGCATAGGCAGTGACTCTGCACAATTAAACAGTGAGTGACCCTTACTCTGTATAGACAGTGACTCTGCACAGTTACACAGTGAGTGACCCTTACCCTGCATAGGCAGTGACTCTGCACAGTTACACAGTGAGTGACCCTTACCCTGTATAAACAGTGACTCTGTACAGTTACACAATGAGGGACCCTTACCCTGAATAAAGTGACTCTGTAGTTACACAGTGAGTGACCCTTACCCTGAATAAACAGCAACTCTGTAGTTACACAATGAGTGACCCTTATCCTGAATAAAGTGACTCTGTAGTTACACAGTGAGTGACCCTTACCCTGAATAAACAGCAACTCTGTAGTTACACAGTGAGTGACCCTTACCCTGAATAAACAGTGACTCTGTACATTCACACAGTGAGTGACCCTTACCCTGTATAAACAGTGACTCTAGTTACACAATGAGTGACCCTTACCCTGTATAAACAGTGACTCTGTACATTCACACAGTGAGTGACCCTTACCCTGTATAAACAGTGACTCTATAGTTACACAGTGAGTGACCCTTACCCTGTATAAACAGTGACTCTGTACATTCACACAGTGAGTGACCCTTACCCTGTATAAACAGTGACTCTGTACATTCACACAGTGAGTGACCCTTACCCTGTATAAACAGTGACTCTAGTTACACAATGAGTGACCCTTACCCTGTATAAACAGTGACTCTGTACATTCACACAGTGAGTGACCCTTACCCTGTATAAACAGTGACTCTATAGTTACACAGTGAGTGACCCTTACCCTGTATAAACAGTGACTCTGTACATTCACACAGTGAGTGACCCTTACCCTGTATAGACAGTGACTCTGCACAATTACACAGTGAGTGACCCTTACCCTGTATAGACAGTGACTCTGCACAATTAGAGAGTGAGTGACCCTCACCCTGTATAGACAGTGACTCTGCACAATTAGAGAGTGAGTGACCCTTACCCTGAATAAACAGGAGCTCTGTATAGTCATTCAGTGAATGACCCTTACCCTGAGTAGACAGTGACTCTGCACAATTAGAGAGTGAGTGACCCTTACCCTGTATAGACAGTGACTCTGCACAGTTACACAGTGAGTAACCCTTACCCTGAATATAGTGACTCTGTACAGTTACACAGTGAATGATCCATACCTTGAATAAACAGTGACTCTGTACAATTAGAGAGTGAGTGACCCTTACCCTGAATAAACAGTAACTCTGTATAGTCATTCAGTTAATGACCCATACCCTGAGTAGACAGTGACTGCACAGTTACACAGTGAGTGACCCTTACCCTGTATAGACAGTGACTCTGTACAGTTACATAGTGAGTGACTCTTACCCTGTATAGACAGTGACTCTGTACAGTTACATAGTGAGTGACTCTTACCCCGAGTAGACAATGACTCTTACACAGTGATTGACCCTTACCTTGCAGTATAAACAGTGACTCTGTACAGTTACACAGTGAGTGACCCTAACCTTGTATAAACAGCAACTCTGTATAGTCATACAGTGAGTGACCCTTACTCTGCATAAACTGCGACTCTGTAGTTACACAGAGTGACCTCAAATGGAAATGTCAAAACTGAGATGGACAGATTTTTTTTTGAGTTTAGGAGCTTCTTATGCCATAGAGGGCCAATCAGCCCATCATACCTGTGCCAGCCCTTTGAAAAAGCTATCTCAATTTTGTTCCATAGCCCAATTTTTCCTCATTTCAAATAAGCTCTCTTCAATTACATATCCTATTGCTTTCTAAATGTTTAAAGTGTAACACCGCCCTTTCAGGCATGGATTCTGGATCTCAATGACCCTCCCTCTGCGTGAAGAAATCCCTTTTCGTTTTCCCTGGTTACTAACCCACTTTCCAGATTAAACAGGTCAGCCTTATCTTCAGCTTTATCAAAACCCCCACAGTTTTGCATATCTCGATTAAATCTCTCCCCTCCCCTTAACCTTTTCCGCTCTAAGGAGAACAATCCTAGCTTGTCCAGTCTCTTCCACATGAACTGAAGTCCCTCATGCCTGGTATCCTGGTTAACCTCCTCTATCCCCTCTCTAGGGCCTTGACACCCCTCATAAAGTGGGGAGATGGTAGCAAGGTGGTATCACCACTGGACCAAGTAAAATAGTGGGCCCAGGCTAATGCTCTGGGGACACGGGTTCAAATCCCACCATGATAGCTGGTGGAATTTAAATTCAATTGATAAGTCCAGAATTGAAAGCTGGTCTCTGTTTCATATCCTTAGTCACTATCATTGATTTTTTTTTTTAAAAACTCACCCGGTTCACTAATATCCCCTTTAGGGAGGGAAATCTGCTGTCCTTACCCGGTCTGGCCTACATGTGACTCCAGACTCACAGCACATGTGGTTGACTCTTAACTGCCCCTCTGAAATGGCCGAGCGAGACCACTCAGTTCAATGGGGCAATTAGGGATGGGCAAAAAAATCCTGACCTTACCCAGCGACACCCACATCCCACTAAAGAATAAAAAATTCCCTCCTTTTTTCTGTTTTATTTTAGCTTATATTTCCTTTCTCATCCGAGAACTCTACTTTGGTTGCCCCGTCTTTACTCCTTACAATAATATGTTTGGTTTCTCCCAAACTGTCCGTCTCAATTGGCCATTAAAGGTTTGCCATTGCTCATTTCCTGTTTACTGAGCCAATCATTGTTTCCAGTGCTAGATTCCTTGTCACAATACTGACATTGGCTCAGTTGTGTATTTAGCTTTGCCTTTGTCCCTCTCCATAACTAATTTAAACCTAATTACATTATGATCACTGTTACCCAGATGCTCTCCCACTGAAACACGCTCCACCCCATTCCCCAGGCTTAGATTCAGCGCTGGTTCATTGCGCTCAGAGCATATCGATTAAAAGAAGCACACATCTTAGGAGTTAATCGCCTTCCTTAACCTTTAATATAGCCCGGAGTAATTTAAGTCCCCTACTTTTATGGCTCTAGCTTATGTAAGTGGTTCCCCTGGCGACCAGGTTTCACGATCTGTTCTGCTCTTGGTGCTCCTTTACCCATGCGGTACGAGGTACACGGGGTTTGGAAAGACTCAGTGGCCGTGACTGACATTTAGACTGACATTTATATTTTCACTTCTGTGAAATCATGAGAATTGGGAGAACAACACAAACATAAGTAAAAGTACGGAGATAGACAGAAGCACAGAATGATGCCTTTGAACTCATCCTAAAATAGCACCTCTTCTGCTAAAGGAGGATTACTACAGCTCTGAAAATCCAAGAAGGCTACGCTTCAATTTCAACCGAGACAGGAACTGGGGATTAAGGGTTAGGGAGCTGACTGAACGGTAGAATAGGCTGGAGGGGCCAAATGGCCTATTCTGATGGATTGGTTCAGTTTCAGGGGTGGGTGAGATTGAGGCAAGTGCGTGTGTGTGTGTATGTGTACATGTGTGTCTATGTGTGTGTGCTTGTGGGTGCGTTTGTGTCTGTGTGTGTGTTTATGTGTGTGTGTTTGTGGGTGCGTTTGTGTGTGTGTGTATGTGTGTGTGTGCGTTTGTGTCTGTGTGTGTTTGTGTGCAAGTGTGTCTGTGTATGTGTGTGTGTGTGTGTGCGTGTGTGTGTGCATGTGTGTGTGTGTGTGCATGTGCATGTGTGTGTGTTTGTGTGTGTGTGTGTGTGTGTGTGTGCATGTGTGTGTGTGTGTGTGTGTGTGTGTGTGCATGTGTGTGTGTGTGTGTGTGTGTGTGCATGTGCATGTGTGTCTGTTTGTGTGCCTGTGTATGTCTGTGTGTGTCTGTTTGTGTCTGTGTTTGTGTGCCTGTGTATGTGTGTGTGCGCTTTTGTGTCTGTGTGTGTTTGTGCATGTGCGTGTGTGCGTGTGTGTGTGTGCGTGTGTGTGTGTGTGTGCGCTTTTGTGTCTGTGTGCGTGTGTGCATGTGCGTGTGTGCGTGTGTGTGTATGTGTGTGTGTGCGTGTGCGTGTGCGTGTGCGTGTGTGTGTGTGTGCGTGTGTGTGTGTGTGTGCGCGTGTGTGTGTGCGTGTGTGTGTGTGCGTGTGTGTGTGTGTGTGTGCCTGTGTGTGTGCCTGTGTGTGCGTGTGTGTGTGTGCGTGTGTGTGCGTGTGTGCGTGTGTGTGTGTGTGCGTGCGTGTGTGTGTGTGCGTGTGTGTGTGTGTGTGTGGGTGTGTGTGTGTGTGTGTGTGTGGGTGTGTGTGTGTGTGTGGGTGTGTGTGTGTGTGGATGTGTGTGTGTGTGTGTGCGTGTGTGTGTACACTTCCCAGTGTGGCTACCAGATGGAGCTGTGGCCTGTCTCTCCGAAGCGATATTCGAGTCAAAGGTGGAACTTTTATCTTCATGAAGTGAAGCAACTCAAATATTGACCCTCTCCGCAGCCTAGCACAGAAGTGACACATCCCTTCAAGGACAGCTCCTAAGAAAATTCCAGGAGTCCCGACCCCCTAGCAAGGTGAAACAACCTAGTTCCTGGTACTAAGTCACACGGCACCACCCTATATTGGTAAACTTCCGCTGGAGTCACTGGGAGTGAGAGAGACCATTTCCAATAGCAACCAGTGGTATGCAGCTCCCTCAAGACGCACTCTCAAGTTCCTCCCTCTTGCTGGCCATGAGACCATGAGAATTAGGAGGAGAAAGGCCATTCGGCCCCTCGAGCCTAGCCCCGCCATTCAATAAGATCATGGCTGATCTGATTGTGGCCTTAACTCCACTTTCCAGTCTGTCCCCACCCCCTCCAAAACCCTAGTTGATCAAAAACGTGTTTAACTCAGCTTGAACATTTTCAGCGATCCTGCTTCCTCTGCTCTCTGGGGAAGAGAACCCCACGGACTCACGACCCTCTGAGAGAAAAATCCTCCCCCCCTTCATCTCAAATGGGAGACGTGTTATTTTGAAACTGCGCCCCCTTAATTCTAGATGCCCCAAGAGGGGAAGCATCCACTCAGCATCTACCCTGCTGAGCCCCCCCTCCGAATCTTATATGTGTCAGTAAGATCCCCTCTTGTTCTTCTAAACTCCAATGGAAACAGGCCCAACCTGCTCAACCTCTCCTCATAAGACGAAACCCCCTTTGTTTTGTGGACTTCTGGATCCGCCCTTTCCTGCGCTTCACTTGAAGAGTCTCATCTGAAAAGCTTCTTTCTCACTGTTAGGACAGTGTCATCATCTGGAGAAGCCCCAGGAGCTGCTGGAGAACATTTATACACGAGCGAGGCAATAAATCAGAACCTCCTGCTGCGCTACTCACCCAGAAGGAAACGTTTAAACCACGACATTAATCAGCAGCTGCTAACTCACTTCCTATCTCTTTTAATCAAATTGCAATCATTTATGTTACTTTTCAAGGAAGCAGTTTTCCTCTTTTTTTTAAAAAAAAATCAATACAGAGCTGTCTCGCTGGCCAAGTCAGCTCTGCGACACAGCCTTCTTAAACTGGTCTCCGCCAAAGAATGCCCCGTGTTTCTTTCCTCGACCCACAGTAAAAGAAAAAAAATTCTCATTGTCTCCTCACAGGAACGATTATACAGACCGGGGGCTCCTTTTCCCTAAGGAGAGATTGGGGTGGGTGGAGGGAAAGAAAGGGGGGTTAACTGGACGACCTTATAGGGGCTGTTTAAATCGCCAGTGGGTTTGAACTCTTGATCTTGGGGTTACAAACCCAGTTGTAACTCTTATAGAGTCAAAACAATTAAACCAAATCAACAAAATTGGGATAAATCAGGCACAGCCCCTAATTCAGGTCATCTGTAAAACCAAGAACAAAGTTTAGCCAGTGGGTTTGAAGGGGAACAGACCCGGTGATGTTCCTTATTAAGAGGTGAATTTCTGGGGAGAGGGATGGTGAGTGGGAGGGGAACTCACATACACATAGCAACAACAGCCTGCGTTTATACACACCTTCAGTGTAGTAGGACATCCCAAGGCTTTAACAGATGGAAATTTGACCCAGGGCCACATGAGGAGATATCAGGGACAGGGTGACCAAAAGCTTGGTCAGAGAGGTCAGTTTTGAGGAGCGTCTTAAAGGAGTAGAGAGAGAAAGAGACGGAGAGGTTTAGGGAGGGAATTCCAGAGCTCAGGGCCCCCTCCCCAGGCAGCTGAAGGCACGGCCGCCAATGGTGGAGCAATGGGAATCGGGGGATGGGCAAGAGGCCGGAATGGGAGGAACGTAGAGATCCTGGAGGGGTGTAGGGGCTGGAGGAGGTTACAAAGATAGGGAGGGGTGTAGGGGCTGGAGGAGGTTACAGAGATAGGGAGGGGGTAGGGGCTGGAGGAGGTTACAGAGATAGGGAGGGGTGTAGGGGCTGGAGGAGGTTACATAGGGAGGGGGGTAGGGGCTGGAGGAAGTTACAGAGATAGGGAGGGGTGTAGGGGCTGGAGGAGGTTACAGAGATAGGGAGGGGTGTAGGGTCTGGAGGAGTTTACAGAGATAGGGAGGGGTGTAGGGGCTGGAGGAAGTTACAGAGATAGGGAGGGGGGTAGGGGCTGGAGGAGGTTACAGAGATAGGGAGGGGGGTAGGGGCTGGAGGAGGTTACAGAGATAGGGAGGGGGTGTGGAGGCCATGGAAGGATTTGAAACCAAGGAGGAGAATATTAAAATCAAGCATTTCCCAGTATGAGAGCCAATATCAGTCAGTGAGCACAGGAGAGGAAGGAGTTGATATGAGTTCAGACACACTGACCATAACCTTAAAGTGGTTTCAACTGAATTTTGTTCTAATCACTGAAGGACTGATATCTGCTCACATTGAGTGATGCTTCTCTGCTTCTCCCTGTTTCAGCTCCCATTCACCTGGAAGAAGAATGGACCCAAGGCTCACTCCAGCCCATTCATGATCCAGCTCTTGGTACAGAAGGTGCTAATTCATCCACAAATATCCCAGAAAGAAGCCTTCCTCTCCGCACCTATTTCCAAAAGAATTGGCGTTTTTATATCCCCTTCCAGTGTTCTACAGCCGATGTCATGCCTTTGAACTGTCGTCACTGTTGTGATGTAGGTAAAGTGGCAGCCATTTTGTGCACAGCAAGATCCCACAGACAGCCATATGATAATGGCCGCTCAGTCGGTTTTAGCGATGTGGGTCGTGGGGTCAACGTCAGCCCTGGGAAAGTTCTCCCAGGGATGCGGGGGGGGAAATCTTTTACATCCACCCGGGAGGGGCCTCGGGTTTAAACAATCTCACCCGAATGGCACCGCCTCTGACCGTGCAGCACTCCCTTGGGGCGCACACCAGGAGCTCCCGCCTGAGGTTTTGAGCTCAAGTATCTGGAGCCGCAGTGTTGTACCCACAGCCATCTGGCTCAGAGGCGAGTATGAAGCAACCACCACCCCGCTCACCACCCCGAGCCGCCCCAAGGTCTGGCTCCTGTGACTCACTAGCGCTCCGTATTTCTTGGGGGGTAGCAATCAGCCTCAACGACCTCCTCAACGGCCCCATCCCCCCCAAAAATGGGCTAGGGCGGAAATCAGCCAGCTCGAGATCGATGGGCATGAAGAGAAAGGTGAAGGTAGATGGGGTCGGTGTTGGTTGCGGGGGGGTTGGGGTTCAGGATTGAACCCTGCTGTGATGCTGTCCAGAGTCGAATAGCCAAACTGGGAACCCTGAAGCACACACACACACACACACTCTTGCAGACGGGAACAGATCTGATCACACGTATGCGTTGCAACAGATCCACAACCAAGGACGAGGGCCATAGCTGACCAATCGATGCCTGGCAGGGCTGAAAGTATGTCCACTAACATCCAATTGGATCTTCTAAAGTTGCTGGGGTCAAGACGAGGAGATGAACACTGGGCAGCGTAACATGTGCCCCCTTGCCTTAAGGGTGGGCAGGCAGTGTGCAGGTTCAGCTTGGCTCACTAGCCAACCCTCCCCATCTCCCAATCCTAAAGAGTCAGGAGCTCAAATCCCTCTCCAATCACGGGGTGGCCAATTCTAGTTCCGTGTCATCCGAGCAGCTCCTGTCCTCTCAAATCAATCTTAATTGATAAATCAATGAAAATAGTCAAAGGAAGAAAGTGAAATGTCATTTTTCTATGCCGCTCCCCCCCACCCCGATGCTTTTCCTTCCACTTGCAGTTCATGGCATTCAAAAGGAGGTTGATCGTTAATACCTGGAGAGTTGGCAAACCCTAACCATGCATAATCTGTCGACAGAGTATGGAATCTTTGACCAGTGTTTCGCTTTCAATCGGCAGATTTTCAGCCCCGGTTTATTGAGTCGCACTCTCTCCCTCTCTCTCTCCCTCTCTCTCTCCCTCTCTCTCTCCCTCTCTCTCTCTCTCTCTCTCCCTCTCTCTCTCTCCCTCCCTCTCTTTCTCCCTCTCTCTCTCCCCCTCTCTCTCTCTCTCCCTCTCTCTCCATCTCCCTCTCTCTCTCCCTCTCTCTCTCTCCTGCGAGTCGGAAGATCGTGGACTTGAGTCCCCATTCCAGAGACTTGAGCCCCACAATCCAGGCCGACACTCCCAGTGACAGAATTGATGGAGTGCCGCACTGTCGGAGGGTCAGTACTGAGGGAGCGCCGCACTGTTGGAGGGTCAGTGTTGAGGGAGCGCCTCACTGTCGGAGGATCAGTACTGAGGGAGTGCCGCACTGTCAGAGGGTCAGTACTGAGGGAGTGCCGCACTGTCAGAGGGTCAGTACTGAGGGAGTGCCACACTGTCGGAGGGTCAGTACTGAGAGAGTGCCGCACTGTTGGAGGTCAGTACTAAGGGAGTGCCGCACTGTCGGACGGTCAGTACTGAGGGACTGCAGCACTGTTGGAGGGTCGGTACTGAGGGAGTGCCGCGTTGTCGGAGGTGTTGTCTTTCAGATCAAACATTAAACCGAGGTCCCATCTGACCTCTCAGGTGGATGTAATAGATTCCACGGCTGCTACTGGAAGAAGAGCAGAGGAGGGAGGTTGCAGCTGTGGGGTGGGGTGGTGGGGTGGTGGAGTTCTCCCTGTTGTCTTGAAGGCAATATCACTCCCTCAACCAACATCACTGAAAAAAACAGGTTCAGTGGTCATACATCTTGCTGCTGTTGTGGGATCTTCCAGGACAGGTACAGCACAGGGTTAGATACAGAGTAAAGCTCCCTCTACACTGTCCCCATCAAACACTCCCAGGACAAGTACAGCATGGGGTTAGATACAGAGTAAAGCTCCCTCTACACTGTCCCCATCAAACACTCCCAGGACAGGTACAGCACGGGGTTAGATACAGAGTAAACCTCCCTCTACACTGTCCCCATCAAACACTCCCAGGACAGGTACAGCACGGGGTTAGATACAGAGTAAAGCTCCCTCTACACTGTCCCCATCAAACACTCCCAGGACAGGTACAGCACGGGGTTAGATACAGAGTAAAGCTCCCTTCAAGCTGTCCTAAGTAGCTATAGTGAGGGGTTAGAGACAGACTAAATGTGTCCACTGCTAAAATCATGTCCTTTTGAAACCACAAAGGCTCATTTTGTTGCTAAGTAAACACAGTGTGAGGGCCAGAAAGGGTTTTTACTCAGGGCTTGTAAATACTTATTAATTTCAGACCCAGTTCCCGAACAACATGAGGCACCAGCAATAGAAGAACAGCAAACATAGATCTTTTAGAGCACAGCAGGAGGCCATTTGGCCCATTGTATCCTTGCCAGTTGAGAAAGAGCAAGTCCAATTAGCCTCTAACTGACCCAGAAAGGTGCAGCAATGATATCTTGTGGCTTTCGAGGGACTCATTCATTGAGTGCTGGGTGTTAGCAGCAGCATACTACAGCCTGTGGGCTACATGGTATAACGCTTCTGCCACCCTTATCCCGGACAATTCCGCATGACAGCCGGTCACGGAAATCCCGCCTGCCCTCCCAGCTGGATCTACAAGTCCCCAAGACCCGCTATTGGAAGTATAGAGGAGGGGTGCGGTGGGGAGCCCTCCCGAGTATCCTGGGGCTGATATCTATCCCTGAACCAACATCACTGAAGTGCATTATCTGGGCTGGCATCAAATTACCGTTCTCGGGATTTTGCTGTGCGCAAATTGGCTACCACATTGGGATCTTGCTGTGCGAAAATTGGCTACCACATTACAACAGGTGACCACACTTCAAAAGGCACTCTCTTGGTTGTACAATATAGAGCTGTTGGGTTGTGTTCCTTCCCTTGATAGGATTGGCAGTTGGATGCCAGGTTCCACAGTGCAACAGCAATGACATATTGGTAGTACTGAGAGAGAGAGATGCTTTTTGTCGAAGCTTTTCATCTTGCACTCATCAGGACAATTCTCAAGCATCCCAAATCTGCAGGGAACAACAGCAAAATTTGAGCAACAGGGTGGAGCGATCTTTTTCACGCTGCCACCATGCAGTAGGAAGATGAGTGGCTTTCGCCACTAACAGGATGGTGGTGCATGAGTTTCAGTGCCAGCGTGATGCTGGACTGGCGGATCATATCAAACAGCATGTCCCTGCTGCTGGTCACAGCAGGCAATATACCCAACCTGCCTGGGCTTGCAAAACTCAAAACACAGTGCCTGACATTCAGTGTGATTCCACAAGTGGAAAACATTTGCTAAATAATCCTCAGCGTGCTAACAGCTATGCTAACCAGCAATTTAAGGTTGCCAGCTGGGCTGGCAATGTGGCACATTTGCGTGCACCGGTGGCTACATACATTAATACACAGGGCCCTGTTCTTTGCAGACAGAAAGAACACGTACACATGTTGCGCCTGTCTCAATTAAACACAATAAGCGACAGCCATTTATAAAAACAAAAAAACTGCTGATGCTGGAAATCCAAAATAAGCAACAGCCATTTGCTGGTTCATTCCTCAGGGCAATGCCTTGACCAATCAGAGTCAAGCTGTCTGGTTTAAATGTCAACCAACGCTTGGCAGTTAACTGTCAGTCACCATCAACTGGTGCATTCTCCATGACAACACCTTTACGAACCAGAGTCCACTCGCCAACCAATCAGCACTGTCTTCTCATACAGTATAAATTGTTGTTCCATATACATTTGGCATTGTTGCGAATTGTCCTGATGAGTGCAAGACGAAAAGCTTTGACAAAGAAATCTCTTTGATTTTCAGCAATACCCAAGCTCCGTGCAACCAAACAACTATTTGTATACAATGATATTTCACTTGCAAATTGGAGTTTGCGAGTTCAAATCCTAAAGTCATATCAGAAATAAGAGGAAGGTCACAAAAACCCGAAAGGTTCACTAATATCCCTCAGCAAAGGGAAGCTTCCGCCCCACCTGCTCTGGCTTAGATGTGACTCCCTGTCCCTCCCACAGGAACACGAGGAGGCCATTTGGCCCTTCGAGCCTGTTCCGCCATTCAATTAGATCATGGCTGATCTCTATCTTAACTCCATCTTGGTTCCAGAACCCTTAAACCAACAAAAAAACTATCAATCTCAAGTTCTGAAACTTTCAATTGACCCCACCCCCCCCCCACCCCAAACCCCTGCCCCCCACAGCCTCGACAGCATTTTGGGGTGGGGAAAGTTCCAAACTTCCACTCCCCCCTGTGTGTGTGTGTGAAGTGCTTCCTGACATCCCCCCTGAATGGCCTGGCTCCCATTTTAAGGTTCTGCTCCCCCCCCACCCCACTTGTTCTGGAATCTCCCCCCCAACCAGAGGAAATAGTTTCTCTCTATCGATCCTATTGAATGCTTTAATTATCTTAAACTCCTTGATTAGATCACCCCCTAATCTTCTGCACTCAAGACAGTATTACAGGAACATCATAATGCCATTCAGCCCCTCGATACTGTTAACATAAAAACATAAGAAACAGGAGCTGGAGTGGACCATTCAGCCCATTGAGCCTGCTCCCCCATTCTGTACCATCATGGTTGATCATGGGTTTCAACTCCAATTTCCCATCCGCTACCCCATATCCCTCAACTCCCTGAGAGACCAAATATCCGCCTATCTCAGCCCTAAATATACTCAACAATGGAGCATCCACAACCCTCTGGGGTCGAGAATTCCAAAGATTCACAACCCCTTTGAGTGAAGAGGTTTCTCCTCATCTCTGTCCTGAACGATCGGCCCCTTATCCTGAGACTGGGCCTCCCCGTGTTTTAGATTCTCCGACCAGCGGGAAACAATCTCTCAGCGTCCACCCTGTCAAACCCCTTCAGGATCTTGTAGGTTTCAATGAGATCCCCTCTCATTCTTCTAAACTCCAGAGAAAATAAACCTAATTTACTCAGTCTCTCATCATCGGACAACCCCCTCATCCCAGGGACCAGTCTGGTGAGCCTTCGCTGTACCACTTCCAATGCAAGTATATCCTTTCTTAAATGCAGAGACCAAAACTGCGCAGAGTAGTTCAGGTGTTCTGCTATTCAGTTAGATCAGCATGTGATCTATGCAACATGAACTCATAGCATCATTTTAGCCCTGGTATCATTCTGGTGAACCTGCGCTGCGAGACCAGTGTACCCACGTGCCTTCTGTAGTCCTTCAGCCAGCCACTCAATTGTGCCAAGCAGTGGCTGGGAGACCCACCAGCGCCTGGTAATGCCAAGGAAGGATGGGCATAAAATAGGCCTGGATGGTGTCACAGGAGACTAAGTGAAAGAAGGGGAAGGGCTGCAGTACAGTTGGAAAGGCAGTGAACAAGCAGAGGGACCTAGGGGGCTATATGTACACAAATCATTGAAGGAGGCAGGGCAGGTTAAGAAAGCGGTGAATAAAGCACTTGGAATGCTGGGCTTTATGAATAGATGCATAGAGTACAAAAGCAAGGGGGTTATAATCTTTAGAATGACCGACCTAAATGGAGTTGGTGTATTCAGGGACCGATTTAGTGCCTTCAGAGATGATGCTTTTGGCCAGCTCCCCTGGCATCATGAGACGGATGACGCTCTGGATCTCCCTGGCCGAGATGGTGAGGTGCTTGTTGCAGTGAACAAGGTGCAAAACCCTGGAGATAATGCGCTCAAAGGGGCTGACAACAAAGGAGCTCATAATACTCATGACCTTGGACAAGATCCTGGTGGAAGGGTGGACCTGGGTCAGCACCCTGTACACGTAAGTGGAGTAGCTCTGCTTGCGGGATTTCCTCCGCTTCTTGGGAGGCTTCTTGATGATGTAAAGAGCATATCTTTTTATTTCTGTGGGACTGTGGACTATAATAACAATGTCTGCAGTTGAAAGACATGTCCACTGGAACAGTGTGAGGGATATATACAATGTTGCTATCCTGGAACAGAGCGTGCCATGGAAGACAGGATGGTGCTGAGGAGGAGTCTGGTCTAAAGGGGAACTAACTGGCAACAACGTTTTAATTGGCTCCTGACCAGGTGACCAGGGTTTGTGTGAGAGCAGTGCAGCAGAATAGCTCCCAGCCTGAAAGGAAAGTGACCTGAAACCTCTCTCTACTGTGTGTATAAGATTCCAGTAATTCTACAATAATAACTAGCTGGCTTTTTCTCCTCATATCTCTATAACCTGGTCTCTATGAAAACCCCTGTCAAGAGGCAAAGGGGAAAATCACTGTTAGAGACATTGGAAGGCAAGTGCTCAACCAATGAACTAAATACTGAAAGTGCTGGAAGACCACCTCATGTCATCAACAAGAACTGAAAGGAATTTGGAAGACATCAACCAAAACCAACCCATCGAATCCTGTACTCCGGAATTGGTGCTATTGAACTGTTTTATCCACTCCCTTAAAATCCATGTTTTTGTGTGTCTTGTATGTGTGTGTATAGGTGTTTAAGAAAGGGTAGAGTTTAGGTTATAGAGTTAGAAATTAGCAGTTCATATTTCTTTCTCTTGCCACTAGTTAAAGACAATTTGTTCAATAAACAGTTATTTACTGATTAAGTTTATAAAGCTGGTGCTTGTATTCTGTTAAGCTAAATTAAACGGTTAGGTGGGTTGATCAAACTGTTTACATTTGTCGTGGATCAGGAAGTAGTGGGACTTGATATTGCAGCGCACTATCCCCAGTGAGTGGTGACAGTGACCTTAGTCAGCGACTGCTTCTACTCCTTGCCTTTAGCTGCAGCCTCAGGCATTCCACTAAACTAAGACCAACTCAAATCAGCAAGGATGTTCTGATGAGCCTTTACAAAACACTGGTCCAGCCTTTACTGCATCCGAATATGGGCACTACACTTTAGGAAGGTTGCGAAGGCGCTGGAGAGAGCATGGAAAAGATTTACCAGTACGCTTCCAGGGATGAGGAACTTCGGTTCCGTGGATAGCTTGGGGGAGCTGGGAGTGTTCTCCTTGGAGAAGAGGAGGCCGAGAGGAGATTTGATCGAGGCGTTCGAAATCGGGAGGGGTCCGGACAGAGCAGAGAGGGGGAAACTGTTCCCGTTGGCAGAAGGATCGAGAACGAGAGGGACACAGGTTTACAGTGATCAGCAAAAGAAGCAGTGGAGAAGCAGTGAAGCAGTGAGCGGTTAGGATCTGGAATGCGCTGCCTGAGAGTGTTGGGGGGGTGGGGGCACATTCAATCAAGGATTTCAAAAGGGGATTGGATTGTCATCTGAAGGAAAAAAGGTTTTGGTGGGGGGTAAGGTGTTGAGGGGGTGGGTGGGAGGAAGTGGGACTAGCCAAGTTGCTCTTACAGAGAGCCGACATAGACACGATGGTTCTCCGTCTGCACTGTAACCATTCTATGATGGCACTAGGAGCATCAGCCTGGATTTTCTGTCCACGTCTCTGGAGTGGGGCTCAAACCAACAGCCCTCTGTGTCCGAGGCAAGAGTGCTGCTCACTAAATCGCGGCTGACACTTGGAGCGACGGGGTGAGTTGACACATGGAGTAAGCCCACAATGTTCATTTGGCCACAGTTAATGCTGCCTGAACTTTGCTGCTGTGTCTGAACCATTGCAGTATCACACTGCCCTGCATCAGAAGGTGGAAGGCAGTGGCATTGTCACTAACTAGTATTCCAGGGAGATCCTCTGGGGATCCAGGGTTCAAATCCCTCCATGGCAGATGACGAATTTTGAATTTTTATTTAACTGAATTCGATAAAAATCTGGAATTATAAGTCTGATGATGACCATGAATCTATTGCCGATTGTCCACTCATGTCCCTTTAGGGAAGGGAAATCTGCTGTCCTTACCCGGTCTGGCCTACATGTGACTCCAGACTCACAGCAAAGTGGCTGACTGGCAATAAATGCTGGGCCTAGTCCAGCTACACCCACATCCCATAAACCAATTTGAAGGAAAGATGGTTTTCTGTAATAATAAGTGCAAACTACTGCAGATACTGGAGATCTGAAGTAGAGACGCTCCGTGCTGGACAAATTCAGCAGGTCCAGCAGCGTCAGTGGAGAGAGAAACAGAGTTTAACGTTTCGAATCCGGACGACTCTCTTTCTGAGCTCCGTTTTTAATATTGGCTTTCTGTAACCCATGGGTGAGTGATTTAAAGGCCTCATCTTTCATGGAGTCATTGTGGCATTGAAGGAGGCCCTTCAGCCCATTGAGCCCATGCCAGCTCTCTGTGGCGCAATCCAGTCAGTCCAATTCCCTCCCACTCTTTCCCCTGTGAGTTTATTTCCCTCAAGTTTCTTTTTATTCATTCATGGGATGTGGGTGGTCCCTGGCTGGGCCCAGCATTTATTGCCCATCCCTCGTTGCCCCTTGAGAAGGTGGTAGGTGAGCCACCTTCTTGAGCCGCTGCAGTCCCTGTGGTGTAGGTACACCCACCGTGCTGTTAGGGAGGGAGTTCCAGGATTTGGACCCAGCGACAGTGAAGGAACGGCCGATATATTTCCAAGTCAGGATGGTGAGGGGCTCGGAGGGGAACTTGCAGGTGGTGGTGTTCCCCATGTGTCTGCTGCCCTTGTCCTTCTAGATGGTAGAGATCGTGGGTTTGGAAGGTGCTGTCGAAGGAGCCTTGGTGAGTTGCTGCAGTGCATCTTGTAGATGGTACACACACTGCTGCCCCTGTGCGTCGGTGGTGGAGGGAGTGAATGTTTGTGGATGCGGTGCCGATCAAGCGGGGCTGCTTTGTCCTGGATGGTGTCGAGCTTCTTGAGTGTTGTGGGAGCTGCACTCATCCAGGCAAGTGGGGAGTATTCCATCTCACTCCTGACTTGTGCCTTGTAGATGGTGGACAGTCTTTGGGGAGTCAGGAGGTGAGTTACTCGCTGCAGGATTCCCAGCCTCTGACCGGCTCTTGTAGACACAGTATTTACATGGCTGGGTCCAGTTCAGTTTCTGGTCAATGGTAATCCCCAGTATGTTGATAGTGGGGGTTTCAGTGATGGTAACGCCATTGAACGTCAAGGGGCGATGGTTAGATTCTCTCTTGTTGGAGATGGTCACTGCCCGGCACTTGTGTGGCACCAATGTTACTCACCTGTCCAATTTCCTTTTGAAATCATTCATCACCTCCGCATTCACCCCCATCCTGGGCAGCGAGTCCCAGGTCGTTACCGCTCGCTGCGTAAAATATTCTTCCTCACATCCTCACCTACAACCTTGCACAGGAACTTAAATCTGTGACTCCCCCCCCCCCCCACCGACCAACCACCGAGACCTTGCACAACAGCCAATGAGGACAGCTTTCCATCGTCTGCCTTATCTAACCCTTGTACCCCTCTATCAAATCTCTCTGAGGGGGAGCAGCCCCAGCCCCCTCCGACCTAACCCACTGGGTGGCATTCTCCGGCTCTGACCGGCATCAGGCTCGCCCATTCCCGCTGGAAGTATTTCGGCACGGCCTCCGAGTCTCCCGTGGCGGGACCGGATAGATCCCGCCCCTCCTGGCGAGAAAAACCCTCACCCCCGCGACCATCCTGGCAAATCTCCCCTGCGCCCTCTCTAGCACCCCCCCCTCCCCCCCCTTAACTGGCTGGGGGAACCTCAGACTTGACAATTTTAAACCTTTTTACTTGTCCCCTCGCTAATTTTGTGCTGGTCTCCTTATTTAAGGAAGGATGTAAATGCGTTGGAAGCAGTTCAAGAGAAGGTTTACCAGACTAACACCAGGAATGGGTGGCTTGTCTTATGAGGAAAGGTTGGACAGGTTAGGCTTGTAAACACTGGAATTTAGCAGAGTAAGAGGCAACTTGATTGAAACATGTAAGATCCAGAGAGGTCTTGACAGGGTAGGATGTGGAGGGGACGTTTCCTCTTGTGGGAGAATCTAGAACTAGAGGGGGTCACTGTTTAAAAACAAGGGGTTGCCCACTTAAAACAGAGAGGAGGAGAATTTTATTTCACTCAGAGGGTGGTGAGTCTGTGGAACTCTTCCTCAAAAGATGGTGGAAGCAGAGTCTTTGAATATTTTTAAGGCAGAGGTGGATAGGTCATTGGTAAGCGAGGGGGTGAAAGGTTATCGGGGGGGTGGGTGGGACACAGAATTCAGGTTACCATCAGATCTTATGAAATGGTGGAGCAGGCTCAAGGGGTTCCTTGTTCTTATGACTAAAGATCACACAGTGCATTTCACACAAACACTTATAGCTAGGCACACACTTAGAATAGCACTACAGAACCTTTTCCATTGACTGGAACAAGTGCTTAAATTCTTTTCAAAAACAGAAACAGGAATACCTGGAGAAACTCAGCAGGTCTGGCAGCATCGGCGGAGAAGAAAAGAGTTGACGTTTCGAGTCCTCGTGACCCTTCAGTTCTTTCCTTAAATTCTTTTGTTTGTTCCTGGGACATGGGAATGACTGTCTGGGCCAGCATTTATTGTCCACCCTTCATTGCGCTTGAGAAGTGGCTGTGAGCTGCCTTCTTGGACAACTGCAGTCCATTGTGGATTGTGGCTTGCTCTAGGAACATAGGAATACGAGTAGGCCATTCAGCCCATCGAGACTGCTCCGCCGTTCAATTAGATCATGGCTGATCATCTGCCTCAATGCCACTTTCCTGCGCTTTCCCCTTATCCCTCGATGGACTGAGTGTGGGCCATTTCAGAGGGGCAGTTAAGAGTTAACCACATGGCTGTGGGTCTGGAGTCCCATGTAGGCCAGACCGGGTAAGGATGGCAGATTTCCCTCCCTGAGGGACATTAGTGAACCAGATGGGTTTTTACAACAATCCATGATGGTTGTCATGATCACCATCGCTGAGACTCGCTCTCAATTCCACATTCATCAATTAAAGTTAAATACCTCCAGCGGCCATGGTGGGATTTGAACCCATGTCCCCCCCCCCCCCCCCCCCCCCCCACCCCCCCCCCCCCAAAAGATCCTGGGCCTCTGAGATACCAGCCCAGTCACATTACCACTACCGTGCTGTCTCTCCCCACCCACACTTGAACTCACACAAGCCTAACCTGTACTGAGGTAAAGATCTATCCCCACCCCAGCGAAACAGTCACACACAGAGCCGCAGTCCCTTCAACATCAATCCCAACACCACCCCCCACCCCCCCACCCCGCCCCCACCCAGGCATGAACCTGAGCTGCGAGAGGCGGTCAGCTATTCGACTGTGGAAGGCATCGTGGCTGACTGATTCCACCCTGGCCCTGGTGCCCGCGCATGCTACAAACAAACGGTAGTGGGGAAGACACGCTCTGACACTTTAATTTGAAACACATACAGGCCCCCTTAATGTTTATATATATATTTATATATGATTTACCGGGCCAAATATTAAATACATTACCCCGGTCATCTGTGTAGACCAACCAGAGCTTGACAATCGACCCTGATGTGTGATACTTTATTTTTTGGGGGTTGGTTGGTGGGATGTGGGGTTGGGGGGGGGGGGTGTTGGTGTGAGAGTGCTTTTATTCTTTATTTTGACAAATTGCAGGGAGTGGTGGGAGGGCAATGAAGATTTTCACTCCTGTTCGAAGATTAGGAAGGGTCATGCCAACCTGAGGGTCACTCAAGAGGAAGAAAAGTACTTGGAAGAAAAGTACAAGTCCAAAAAAGAAGTGAATTAACAAACAAAATTTCAGTTTCACTTGTTCCACCGCCGCCCGCCCCCCCCCAAAAAAAACTCCGAATGATGCAGATGGAGGCCACTCCTCCCATCGCGGCTGTGCCAGCTCTTTGAAAGCGCTTTTTAATCCAATTTGTCCCACCCGCCCCTCAGCCTCACTGCCCTTTTCTGCACAGCCACACTCAATTCCTTCTCAACTCACGGCCACTTAGGAAGTTCAAACCAAGAATTCTCTTTGGAAACCTTTCAACATGAAACTTTTCCAATTTAAGGCCCCCCCCACGCCCCCTAACCTCCCACTCAACACCACCCCACAGCCTCCGGGCAGAAAAAAAATCCAAAATTTGATCTGAAAAGTCAAAACGAATCTTATTGAAAGCGAGAGTGGGATAAAGCTGGTGAAATAAAGTTGTGCAACATTTAACCAGAGACGAGTTGCCTTATTCTCCCCTCCCGGGTCTTTAACTATTGATTCACAAAGTCACTTGCTGGCTCCAAACGAAATACTCTGACTGCTCGGCTGGGCTATTGGAAGTTGCACTGAAAATGGGTAACCTGAAACTTCAATTTGAAGCCCACAGATGCCCTGCTTAATGTATTTAAAAAATAAATGATTCACCGGCCCAAATATTGCCCTTGTCCACCTGTAATACCAACCAGAGCCGGACAGTCGACCTGATCAATACAAAAGCTGCGGGTATTCATCAAGAAGCAGATCCTGCACGCCAATCCCACACGGTAATCCCAACATCACCAGTCAAAATCAGGCACTGTGATATCCTGGGAAGCTTTGCAAACAGGGATTGAGGGAGAGGAGGGGTGGGTAGCCACAGACGCAGTCATACAACTGCCTCTGAGATCCAATAATGTCAGCACCGTTATTTCAAATCAGCCACTGATATACACACTGGGCAGGTTTGTAAACAGAGTTTGGAGGGACGAGTCCTGTGTGGGGGAGGGGGGAGGAGGAGGAAGGTCGGGGGAGGATAAAACAGGGATAGTGATGACGTGTTGGGTAACACAGGAATAGGGATGGGGGTAACAAAAGGATAGAGATGGTGGGGGGGTAACACAGGGATAGTGATTGGGGGGCAACAGGGATAGCATTGGGGGGGTAACACAGGGATAGTGATGGGGGGGTAACAGTGATAGCATTGGGGGGGTAACACAGGGATAGTGTAGGGGAGTAACAGGGATAGTGATGGGGGGATAACAGGGATATTGTTGGGGGGGTAACAGGGATAGTGATGGGAGGGGGTAAAAGGGATAGTGATTGGCGAGTAACAGGGATACTGATGGGGGGGGGTAACAGGGATGGTGACGAGGTGGGGTAACACAGGGATAGTGATGGGGGGTAGCACGGGGATAGTGATGGGGGCAACACAGGGGTATTGATGGGGAGGGTAATACAGTGATAGTGATATGGGGGATAACACAGGGAAAGTGATGGGGGGGTGGGTTACACAGGGATAGTGATGGGTGGGTGGGTAACACAGGGATAGTGATGGGGGGATAACAGGGATAGTGACGGGGGGGTGGGTTACACAGGGATAGTGATGGGTGGGTGGGTAACACAGGAATAGTGATGGGGGGGTGGGTAAAACAGGGAAAGCGATGAGAGGGTAACAGGGATAGTGATGGGTGCATGGGTGACACCGGGATAGAGATGGGAGGTAACACAGGGATAGTGGCGGGGGGGGGGGTAACAGGGATAGTGGTGGGGGGGTAACAGTGACGGTGATGGGGGGTGGTTAACAGGGATGGTGATGGGGGGAGCATCACAGGGATAGTGATGGGGGTGTGGATAACACAGGGATAGTGATGGGGGAGTGGATAACACAGGGATAGTGATTGGGGGGGTAACAGTGATAATGATGGGGTGGGGGGAACACAGTGATAGTGATGGGGGGTAACAGGGATTGTGATGGTGGGGTAACAGCTTTAGTGATGGGGGGTAACAGTGATAGTGATGGGGTGGGGGGAACACAGTGATAGTGATGGGGGGTAACAGGGATTGTGATGGTGGGTTAACAGCTTTAGTGATGGGGGGTAACAGGGATAGTGATGGGGGGGTAACAAGGATAGTGATTGGGGGGTAACAGGGAAAGTGATGGGGTGGGTAACAGAGGTAGTGAGGGGTGGGTAATTCAGGGATAGTGATGGGGGGGGGTAACACAGAGATAGTTATGGGGGGGTGGGTAACATAGGGATAGCGAGGGGGGTTGATTAACACAGGTATAATGATGGGGGGGGTGGGTAACACAGGGATAGTTATGGAGGGGTGGGTAACACAGGGAAAGCGATGGGAGGGTAACAGGGATAGTGATTGGGGCGGGTGGGTAACAGAAGGATAGTGATGGGGGTGAGGGTAACACAGAGATAGTATTGGGGGGGTGAGTAACACATGGATAGTGATGGGGGGTGGGTAAAACAGGATAGTGAAGGGAGGGTGGGTAACACAGGGATAGTGATGGGGGGTAACACAGGGATAGTGATGGAGGGTAACACAGGGATAGTGATGGGGGGTAACACAGGGATAGTGATGGGGGGTAACACAGGGATAGTGATGGAGGGGTAACAGGGATAGTGAAGGGGTGGGGGGTAAAAGGGATAGTGATGGAGGGTAACACAGGAATAGTGATTGGGGGGTAACAGAGATAGTGACGGGATGGGGAGTAACGCAGGGATAGTGATGGGGGGGTAACACAGGATAGTGATGGGGGGTAACGCAGGGATAGTGATGGGGGGGTAACACAGGGATAGTGATGGGGGGGTAACACAGGGATAGTGATGGGGGGGTAACACGGGGATAGTTATGGGGGGGTGGGTAACACAGGGATAGTGATGGGGGGGTAACACGGGGATAGTTATGGGGGGGTGGGTAACACAGGGATAGTGATAGCGGGTGGGTAACAGGGATAGTAATGGGGGCAGTGGGGGTAACACAGGGATAGTGATGGCGGTTAACAGGGATAGTGATGGGGGCGGTGGGGGTAACACAGGGATAGTGATGGGGGGTAACACAGGGATAGTGATGGGGGGTAACACAGGGATAGTGATGGGGGGGTAACATAGGGATAGTGATGGGGGGGTAACACAGGGATAGTGATGGCGGTTAACAGGGATAGTGATGGGGAGTAACACCGGGATAGTGATGTCGGTTAACAGGGATAGTGATGGGGGGTAACACCGGGATAGTGATGTGGGGGTAACAGAGATAGCGATGGGTGGGTAACACTGGTTTAGTGATGGGGGGGGGTAACACAGAGTTAGTGATGGGGGGTGTAAAACACGGATAGTGATGCAAGGGTGGGTAACACAGGGATAGTGATGGGGGGGTAACACAGGGATAGTGATGGGGGGTAACAGGGATAGTGATGGGGGGTAACAGCGATAGTGATTAGGGGGTTACAGGGATAGTGATGGGGGGGTTGCGGGTAACACAGGGATAGTGATGTGGTTAACAGGGATAGTGATGGGGGGGTAAAACAGAGATAATGATGGGGGGGCAACACAGGGATAGTGATGGGGGGGTAACACGGGGATAGTTATGGGGGGGGTGGGTAACACAGGGATAGTGATAGCGGGTGGGTAACAGGGATAGTAATGGGGGTGGTGGGGGTAACACAGGGATAGTGATGGCAGGTAACAGGGATAGTGATGGGGGGGTAAAATAGAGATAATGATGGGGGGGCAACACAGGAATAGTGATGGCGGGTAACAGGGATAGTGATGGGGTGGTGACACAGATAGTGATGGGGGGTAACACCGGGATAGTGATGTGGGGGTAACAGAGATAGTGATGGGTGGGTAACACTGGTTTAGTGATGGGGGGTAACACAGAGTTAGTGATGGGGGGCGTAAAACACAGATAGTGATGCAAGGGTGGGTAACACAGGGATAGTGATGGGGGGTAACAGGGATAGTGATTAGGGGGTAACAGGGATAGTGATGGGGGGGGGGTAACAGGGATAATGATGGGGGGTAACAGCGATAGTGATTAGGGGGTAACAGGGATAGTGATGGGGGGGTTAACAGGGATAATGATGGTGGGGGTAACAGCGATAGTGATTAGGGGGTAACAGGGATAGTGATGGGGGGGTAACAGGGATAATGATGGGGGGTAACAGCGATAGTGATTAGGGGGTAACAGGGATAGTGATGGGGGGTTAACAGGGATAATGATGGTGGGGGTAACAGCGATAGTGATTAGGGAGTAACAGGGATAGTGATGGGGGGTTGCGGGTAACACAGGGATAGTGATGTGGTTAACAGGGATAGTGATGGGGGGGTAAAATAGAGATAATGATGGGGGGGCAACGCAGGGATAGTGATTGGGGGGGTAACACAGGGATAGTGATGGGGCGGGGTAACACAGGGCTATTGTTGGGGTTTGGGTAACACAGGGATAGTGATGGGGGGGAAACACAGGGATAGTGATGGGGAGGTAACACTGGGATAGTGATGGCGGGGAAACACAGGGCTATTGTTGGGGTTTGGGTAACACAGGGATAGTGATGGGGGGGCTAACACTGGGATAGTGATGGGGAGGGTAACACAGGGATAGTGATGGGTGGGAACACAGGGATAGTGATGGGGAGGTGGGAAACACAGGGATAGTGATGGGGGGGGTAACACTGGGATAGTGATGGAGGTTGGGTAACACAGGGATAGTGATGGGGGGGTAACACAGGGATAGTGATGGGGAGGTAACACTGGGATAGTGATGGGGGGGAAACACAGGGCTATTGTTGGGGTTTGGGTAACACAGGGATAGTGATGGGGGGGAAACACAGGGCTATTGTTGGGGTTTGGGTAACACTGGGATAGTGATGGGGGGGTAACACAGGGATAGTGATGGGGGGCTAACACAGGGATAGTGATGGGAAGGTAACACTGCGATAGTGATGGGGGGGAAACACTGGGCTATTGTTGGGGTTTGGGTAACACAGGGATAGTGATGGGGGGGAAACACAGGGCTATTGTTGGGGTTTGGGTAACACAGGGATAGTGATGGGGGGGAAACACAGGGCTATTGTTGGGGTTTGGGTAACACAGGGATAGTGATGGGGGGCTAACACAGGGATAGTGATGGGGAGGTAACACTGGGATAGTGATGGGGGGGAAACACAGGGCTATTGTTGGGGTTTGGGTAACACTGGGATAGTGATGGGGGGGTAACACAGGGATAGTGATGGGGGGCTAACACAGGGATAGTGATGGGAAGGTAACACTGCGATAGTGATGGGGGGGAAACACTGGGCTATTGTTGGAGTTTGGGTAACACAGGGATAGTGATGGGGGGGAAACACAGGGCTATTGTTGGGGTTTGGGTAACACAGGGATAGTGATGGGGGGGAAACACAGGGCTATTGTTGGGGTTTGGGTAACACAGGGATAGTGATGGGGGGCTAACACAGGGATAGTGATGGGGAGGTAACACTGGGATAGTGATGGGGGGGTAAAACAGGGAATGTGATGGGGGGGGTAACATGGATAGTGATGGGGGGGTGGGTAACACAGGCATAATGATGGGGGGGTGGGGTAGGTAACACAGGGATAGTGTTGTGGGGGTAGGTAACACTGGGATAGTGATGGGGGGGGGTAAAACAGGGAAAGTGATGGGGGGGGGTAACATGGATAGTGATGGGGGGGGTGGGTAACACAGGCATAATGATGGGGGGGTGGGGTGGGTAACACAGGGATAGTGATGGGGGGGGGCTAACACAGGGATAGTGATGGGGAGGTAACACTGGGATAGTGATAGGGGGGAAACACAGGGCTATTGTTGGGGTTTGGGTAACACAGGGATAGTGATGGGGGGGCTAACACAGGGATAGTGATGGGGGGGCTAACACTGGGATAGTGATGGAGAGGTAACACAGGGATAGTGATGGGGAGGTAACACTGGGATAGTGATGGGGAGGTGGGAAACACAGGGATAGTGATGGGGGGGTTGGGTAACACAGGGATAGTGATGGGGGGTAACACAGGGATAGTGATGGGGGCCGGTAACACTGGGATAGTGATGGGGGGTAACACAGGGATAGTGATGGGGGGGGGTAACACTGGGATAGTGATGGGGGCCGGTAACACAGGGATAGTGATGGGGAGGTAACACTGGGATAGTGATGGGGGTAACACAGGGATAGTGATGGGGGGGTTGGGTAACACAGGGATAGTGATGGTGGGGGGTAACACTGGGATAGTGATGGGGGGTAACACAAGGATAGTGATGGGGGGGTTAACGGGGATTGTCAATGGGGTTTAACACTGGGAAAGTGATGGTTGGGTAACACAGGCAGAGTGATGGGGGGTGGGATTCACAGCGATAGTGATGGGGAGGCTAACACAGAGATAGTTATGGTGGGGGGTAACACAGGAACACAGGTTAGTGATGGGAATGTGGGTAACAGGGATAGTGATGGGGGGTAAAAGGGATAGTGATGGGGGGTAACACAGGGATAGTGATGGGGGGGGTAACACAGGGATAGTGATGGGGGGTAACACAGGGATAGTGATGGGGGGGTAACACTGGGATAGTGATGGGGGGTGACACAGGGATAGTGATGTGGGGTTAACGGGGATTGTCAATGGGGTTTAACACTGGGAAAGTGATTGTTGGGTAACACAGCGATAGTGATGGAGGGGGTAAAACAGAGATAATGATGGGGGGGGGGTAACAGAGGGATAGTGATTGGGGGGGGGGGTAGCACAGGGATAGTGATGGGGAGGTAACACTGGGATAGTGATGGGGGGGAAACACAGGGCTATTGTTGGGGGGGGGAACACAGGGATAGTGATGGGGGCTAACACAGGGATAGTGATGGGGAGGTAACACTGGGATAGTGATGGGGGGTAACACAAGGATAGTGATGGGAGTAACACAGGGATAGTGATGGGGGGGTTGGGTAACACAGGGATAGTGATGGAGGGGTAACACTGGGATAGTGATGGGGGGTAACACAAGGATAGTGATGGGGGGGTTAACGGGCATTGTCAATGGGGTTTAACACTGGGAAAGTGATGGTTGGGTAACACAGGCAGAGTGATGGGGGGTGGGATTCACAGCGATAGTGATGGGGAGGCTAACACAGAGATAGTTATGGTGGGGGTAACACAGGTTAGTGATGGGAGTGTGGGTAACAGGGATAGTGATGGGGGGTAACAGGGATAGTGATGGGGGGTAACACAGGTTAGTGATGGGAGTGTGGGTAACAGGGATAGTGATGGGGGGTGGGTAACACAGGGATAGTGATGGGGGGTAACACAGGGATAGTGATGGGGGGGGTAACACTGGGATAGTGATGGGGGGTGACACAGGGATAGTGATGTGGGGTTAACGGGGATTGTCAATGGGGTTTAACACTGGGAAAGTGATTGTTGGGTAACACAGCGATAGTGATGGAGGGGGTAAAACAGAGATAATGATGGGGGGGGGGGGTAACAGAGGGATAGTGATTGGGGGGGGGGTAGCACAGGGATAGTGATGGGGAGGTAACACTGGGATAGTGATGGGGGGGAAACACAGGGCTATTGTTGGGGGGGGGGAACACAGGGATAGTGATGGGGGCTAACACAGGGATAGTGATGGGGAGGTAACACTGGGATAGTGATGGGGGGTAACACAAGGATAGTGATGGGAGTAACACAGGGATAGTGATGGGGGGGTTGGGTAACACAGGGATAGTGATGGAGGGGTAACACTGGGATAGTGATGGGGGGTAACACAAGGATAGTGATGGGGGGGTTAACGGGCATTGTCAATGGGGTTTAACACTGGGAAAGTGATGGTTGGGTAACACAGGCAGAGTGATGGGGGGTGGGATTCACAGCGATAGTGATGGGGAGGCTAACACAGAGATAGTTATGGTGGGGGTAACACAGGTTAGTGATGGGAGTGTGGGTAACAGGGATAGTGATGGGGGGTAACAGGGATAGTGATGGGGGGTAACACAGGTTAGTGATGGGAGTGTGGGTAACAGGGATAGTGATGGGGGGTGGGTAACACAGGGATAGTGATGGGGGGTAACACAGGGATAGTGATGGGGGGGAAACACAGGGCTATTGTTGGGGGGGGGAACACAGGGATAGTGATGGGGGCTAACACAGGGATAGTGATGGGGAGGTAACACTGGGATAGTGATGGGGGGTAACACAAGGATAGTGATGGGAGTAACACAGGGATAGTGATGGGGGGGTTGGGTAACACAGGGATAGTGATGGAGGGGTAACACTGGGATAGTGATGGGGGGTAACACAAGGATAGTGATGGGGGGGTTAACGGGCATTGTCAATGGGGTTTAACACTGGGAAAGTGATGGTTGGGTAACACAGGCAGAGTGATGGGGGGTGGGATTCACAGCGATAGTGATGGGGAGGCTAACACAGAGATAGTTATGGTGGGGGTAACACAGGTTAGTGATGGGAGTGTGGGTAACAGGGATAGTGATGGGGGGTGGGTAACACAGGGATAGTGATGGGGTTGTAACAGGGATAGTGATGGGGGGTAAAAGGGATAGTGATGGGGGGTAACACAGGTTAGTGATGGGAGTGTGGGTAACAGGGATAGTTATGGGGGGTGGGTAACACAGGGATAGTGATGGGGTTGTAACAGGGATAGTGATGGGATTGTAACAGGGAGAGTGATGGGGGCTAACAGGTAGAGAAATGGTGGGGGTGGGCAACACAGGTATAGTGATGGGGGGGACGGTTACAGGCATAGTGATGGGGTGGGGGGTAACACAGGTATAGTGATGAGGATGTAACAGGGATAGTGATGGGGCGGTGGGTAACACAAGGATAAAAATGGGGGTAACAGGGATAATAATGGGGGTGTCACACAGGGATAATTATGGGGGGTAACAGGGATAGTGATGGGGGTAACACAGGGATAGTGATGGGTGAGTGACAGGGATAGTGATGGGGGTAACAGGGATAGTGATGGGGGGTAACACATGGATATTGATGGGGAGGTAACACAGGGATAATGATGGGGGTAACACTGGGATAGTGATGGGGAAGAACAGGAATAGTGATTGGGGTGTAACAGGGATAGAGATTGGGGGGTGGGTAAAACAGGGATTGTGATGGGGGGTAACATAGATATAGTGATGGGGGGGTAACACAGGGAATGTGTTGGGGGGCTTAACACGGATAGTGATGGGGGCTGAGTAACATATAGATAGTGATGGGGGGTAACAGGTATTGTGATGGAGGGTGGGTAACACAGGGAATGTGTTCGGGGGGCTAACATGGATAATTTGGGGGAGTAACAGGGATAGTAATGGGAGCTTGGGTAACAGGGATAGTGATGGGGGAGTAACAGGGGTAGTAATGGGGGGG
The DNA here is from genome assembly GCF_017639515.1 of Carcharodon carcharias. Lineage (NCBI taxonomy): Eukaryota > Metazoa > Chordata > Chondrichthyes > Lamniformes > Lamnidae > Carcharodon > Carcharodon carcharias. The sequence goes on from NW_024470726.1 coordinate 2,678,838, forward strand.
TAACAGGGATAGTGATGGGGGGTGGGTAACAGGGATAGTGATTGAGGGGGGTAGCACAGGGACAGTGATGGGGGGGAAACACAGGGCTATTGTTGGGGGGGGGGTGGGTAACACAGGGATAGTGATGGGGGGGGTAGCACAGGGATAGTGATGGGGAGGTAACACTGGGATAGTGATGGGGGGGAAACACAGGGCTATTGTTGGGGTTTGGGTAACACAGGGATAGTGATGGTGAGGTAACACTGGGATAGTGATGGGGGGGAAACACAGGGCTATTGTTGGGGTTTGGGTAACACAGGGATAGTGATGGGGGGGTAACAGGGATAATGATAGGGGGTAACAGCGATAGTGATTAGGGGGTAACACGGATATTAATGGGGGGCGGGTAAAACAGGGGTAGTGATGGTGGTGCAACAGGGATAGTGATGGGGGGGGGGTTACACAGGGACAGTGATGGGGGGTAACACAGGGATAGTGATGGGGGGGGTAACAGGGATAGTGAGGGGGTGTTAACACAGGGATAGTTATGGTGGGGGTAACACAGGTTTAGTGATGGGAGTGTGGATAACAGGGATAGTGATGGGGGGTAAAAGGGATAGTGATGGGGGGGTAACACAGGTTAGTGATGGGGGGTTAACAGAGATAGTGACGGGATGGGGAGTAACACAGGGATAGTGATGGAGGGTAACACAGGGATAGTGATGGGGAGGGTAACACGGATAGTGATGGGGGGGTAACAGGGATAGTGAAGGGGTGGGGGGTAAAAGGGATAGTGATGGAGGGTAACACAGGAATAGTGATTGGGGGGTAACAGAGATAGTGACGGGATGGGGAGTAACACAGGGATAGTGATGGAGGGTAACACAGGGATAGTGATGGGGGGGTAACAGAGATAGTGACGGGATGGGGAGTAACGCAGGGATAGTGATGGGGGGGTAACACAGGATAGTGATGGGGGGTAACGCAGGGATAGTGATGGGGGGGTAACACAGGGATAGTGATGGGGGGGTAACACAGGGATAGTGATGGGGGGGTAACACGGGGATAGTTATGGGGGGGTGGGTAACACAGGGATAGTGATGGGGGGGTAACACGGGGATAGTTATGGGGGGGTGGGTAACACAGGGATAGTGATAGCGGGTGGGTAACAGGGATAGTAATGGGGGCAGTGGGGGTAACACAGGGATAGTGATGGCGGTTAACAGGGATAGTGATGGGGGCGGTGGGGGTAACACAGGGATAGTGATGGGGGGTAACACAGGGATAGTGATGGGGGGGTAACATAGGGATAGTGATGGGGGGATAACACAGGGATAGTGATGGCGGTTAACAGGGATAGTGATGGGGGGGATTACATAGGGATAGTGATGGGGGGGTAACACAGGGATAGTGATGGCGGTTAACAGGGATAGTGATGGGGGGGATTACATAGGGATAGTGATGTGGGGGTAACAGAGATAGCGATGGGTGGGTAACACTGGTTTAGTGATGGGGGGGGTAACACAGAGTTAGTGATGGGGGGTGTAAAACACGGATAGTGATGCAAGGGTGGGTAACACAGGGATAGTGATGGGGGGTAACAGGGATAGTGATGGGGGGGTTGCGGGTAACACAGGGATAGTGATGTGGTTAACAGGGATAGTGATGGGGGGGTAAAACAGAGATAATGATGGGGGGGCAACACAGGGATAGTGATGGGGGGGTAACACGGGGATAGTTATGGGGGGGTGGGTAACACAGGGATAGTGATAGCGGGTGGGTAACAGGGATAGTAATGGGGGTGGTGGGGGTAACACAGGGAGAGTGATGGCAGGTAACAGGGATAGTGATGGGGGGGTAAAATAGAGATAATGATGGGGGGGCAACACAGGAATAGTGATGGCGGGTAACAGGGATAGTGATGGGGGGGGTAACACAGGGATAGTGTTGGGGTGGTGACACAGATAGTGATGGGGGGTAACACCGGGATAGTGATGTGGGGGTAACAGAGATAGTGATGGGTGGGTAACACTGGTTTAGTGATGGGGGGGTAACACAGAGTTAGTGATGGGGGGTGTAAAACACGGATAGTGATGCGAGGGCGGGTAACACAGGGATAGTGATGGGAGGTAACAGGGATAGTGATGGGGGGGTAACAGGGATAATGATGGGGGGTAACAGCGATAGTGATTAGGGGGTAACAGGGATAGTGATGGGGGGTTAACAGGGATAATGATGGTGGGGGTAACAGCGATAGTGATTAGGGGGTAACAGGGATAGTGATGGGAGGGTAACAGGGATAATGATGGGGGGTAACAGCGATAGTGATTAGGGAGTAACAGGGATAGTGATGGGGGGTTAACAGGGATGATGATGGTGGGGGTAACAGCGATAGTGATTAGGGGGTAACAGGGATAGTGATGGGGGGTTGCGGGTAACACAGGGATAGTGATGTGGTTAACAGGGATAGTGATGGGGGGGTAAAATAGAGATAATGATGGGGGGGCAACACAGGGATAGTGATTGGGGGGGTAACACAGGGATAGTGATGGGGGTGGGTAACACAGGGCTATTGTTGGGGTTTGGGTAACACAGGGATAGTGATGGGGGGGAAACACAGGGATAGTGTTGTGGGGGTAGGTAACACTGGGATAGTGATGGGGGGGAAACACAGGGATAGTGATGGGGGGGAAACACAGGGATAGTGATGGGGGGGAAACACAGGGATAGTGATGGGGAGGTAACACAGGGATAGTGATGGGGGGGGTAACACAGGGATAGTGATGGGGGGGGGGCTAACACAGGGATAGTGATGGGGAGGTAACACAGGGATAGTGATGGGGGGGAAACACAGGGCTATTGTTGGGGTTTGGGTAACACAGGGATAGTGATGGGGGGGCTAACACAGGGATAGTGATGGGGAGGGTAACACAGGGATAGTGATGGGGGGGGGGGCTAACACAGGGATAGTGATGGGGAGGTAACACAGGGATAGTGATGGGGGGGAAACACAGGTCTATTGTTGGGGTTTGGGTAACACAGGGATAGTGATGGGGGGCTAACACAGGGATAGTGATGGGGAGGTAACACTGGGATAGTGATGGGGGGGGGTAAAACAGGGAAAGTGATGGGGGTGTAACATGGATAGTGATGGAGGTTGGGTAACACAGGCATAATGATGGGGGGGTGGGGTGGGTAACACAGGGATAGTGTTGTGGGGGTAGGTAACACTGGGATAGTGATAGGGGGGAAACACAGGGCTATTGTAGGGGTTTGGGTAACACAGGGATAGTGATGGGGGGTAACACAGGGACAGTGATGGGGGGGCTAACACAGGGATAGTGATGGGGGGGTAACACTGGGATAGTGATGGGGGGTAACACAGGGATAGTGATGGGGGGGTTAACGGGGATTGTCAATGGGGTTTAACACTGGGAAAGTGATTGTTGGGTAACACAGCGATAGTGATGGAGGGGGTAAAACAGAGATAATGATGGGGGGGGTAACAGAGGGATAGTGATTGGGGGGGGGTAGCACAGGGATAGTGATGGGGAGGTAACACTGGGATAGTGATGGGGGGGAACACAGGGCTATTGTTGGGGTGGGGGAACACAGGGATAGTGATGGGGGGGGCTAACACAGGGATAGTGATGGGGAGGTAACACAGGGATAGTGATGCGGGGCTAACACAGGGATAGTGATGGGGAGGTAACACTGGGATAGTGATGGGGGTAACACAGGGATAGTGATGGGGGGGTTGGGTAACACAGGGATAGTGATGGGGGGGATAACACTGGGATAGTGATGGGGGGTAACACAAGGATAGTGATGGGGGGGTTAACGGGGATTGTCAATGGGGTTTAACACTGGGAAAGTGATGGTTGGGTAACACAGGCAGAGTGATGGGGGGTGGGATTCACAGCGATAGTGATGGGGAGGCTAACACAGAGATAGTTAGGGTGGGGGTAACACAGGTTAGTGATGGGAATGTGGGTAACAGGGATAGTGATGGGGGGTAAAAGGGATAGTGATGGGGGGTAACACAGGTTAGTGATGGGAGTGTGGGTAACAGGGATAGTGATGGGGGGTGGGTAACACAGGGATAGTGATGGGGTTGTAACAGGGATAGTGATGGGATTGTAACAGGGAGAGTGATGGGGGCTAACAGGTAGAGAAATGGTGGGGGTGGGCAACACAGGTATAGTGATGGGGGGGACGGTTACAGGCATAGTGATGGGGTGGGGGGTAACACAGGTATAGTGATGAGGATGTAACAGGGATAGTGATGGTGGGGTAACAGGGATAGTGATGGGGCGGTGGGTAACACAAGGATAAAAATGGGGGTAACAGGGATAATAATGGGGGTGTCACACAGGGATAATTATGGGGGGTAACAGGGATAGTGATGGGGGTAACACAGGGATAGTGATGGGTGAGTGACAGGGATAGTGATGGGGGTAACAGGGATAGTGATGGGGGGTAACACATGGATATTGATGAGGAGGTAACACAGGGATAGTGATGGGGGTATCAGGGATAGTGATGGGGAAGAACAGGAATAGTGATTGGGGTGTAACAGGGATAGAGATTGGGGGGTGGGTAAAACAGGGATTGTGATGGGGGGTAACATAGATATAGTGATGGGGGGGTAACACAGGGAATGTGTTGGGGGGCTTAACACGGATAGTGATGGGGGCTGAGTAACATATAGATAGTGATGGGGGGTAACAGGTATTGTGATGGAGGGTGGGTAACACAGGGAATGTGTTCGGGGGGCTAACATGGATAATTTGGGGGAGTAACAGGGATAGTAATGGGAGCTTGGGTAACAGGGATAGTGATGGGGGAGTAACAGGGGTAGTAATGGGGGGGTAACAGGGATAGTGATGGGGGGTGGGTAACAGGGATAGTGATGGGGGAGTAACAGGGGTAGTAATGGGGGGGTAACAGGGATAGTGATGGGGGGTGGGTAACAGGGATAGTGATGGGGTTTGGGGTAACAGGGATAGTGATGGGGGGTGGGTAACAGGGATAGTGATGGGGGAGTAACAGGGGTAGTAATGGAGGGGTAACAGGGATAGTGATGGGGGAGTAACAGGGGTAGTAATGGAGGGGTAACAGGGATAGTGATGGGTGAGTAACAGGGGTAGTAATGGAGGGGTAACAGGGATAGTGATGGGGGAGTAACAGGGGTAGTAATGGAGGGGTAACAGGGATAGTGATGGGGGAGTAACAGGGGTAGTAATGGAGGGGTAACAGGGATAGTGATGGGTGAGTAACAGGGGTAGTAATGGAGGGGTAACAGGGATAGTGATGGGGGAGTAACAGGGGTAGTAATGGAGGGGTAACAGGGATAGTGATGGGGGAGTAACAGGGGTAGTAATGGAGGGGTAACAGGGATAGTGATGGTGGGGTGGTTAACACAGGGATAGTGATGGGGGATGGGTAACACTGGGATAGTGATGAGGGGGTGGGTAACACAGGGATAGTGATGGGGGATGGGTAACACAGGGATAGTGATGGGGGATGGGTAACACTGGGATAGTGATGGGGGGGTGGGTAACACAGGGATAGTGATGGGGGGGTGGGTAACGCAGGGATAGTGATGGGGGAGTGGGTAACACTGGGATGGTGATGGGGGGGTGGGTAACACAGGGAGAGTGATGGGGGATGGGTAACACTGGGATAGTGATGGGGGGTAACACATGGATAGTGATGGGGGGGTGGGTTACCCAGGGATCGTGATGGGGGGATTACACAGGGATAGTGATGGGGGGTGCTATCAGGGATAGTGATGGGGGGGGTAACACTGGGATAGTGATGGGGGGGGTGGGGTAACACAGAGATAGTGATGGGGGGAACACAGGGATAGTGATAGGGGGTATCAGGGATACTGATGGGGGGGTAACACTGGGATAGTGATGGGGAAGAACAGGAATAGTGATTGGGGTGCGTAACAGGGATGGAGAATGGTGGGTGGGTAACACAGGGATTGTGATGTGGGGGTAACACAGATATAGTGATGGGGGGGGGGGGCGGGTAACACAGGGAAAGTGTTGGGCGGGGTAACAGTGATAGCGATGGAGGGTGGGTAACACAGGGAATGTGTTCGGTGGGGGGGTAACATGGATAGTATGGGGGGAGGGTAACACAGAGTTAGTGATGGGGGTGGGTAAAACAGGGATTGTGGCAGGGGGTAACAGGGATAGTGATGGGGGAGTAACAGGGATAGTAATGGGGGGTTGGGTAACAGGGATAGTGATGGGGGGGATAACAGGGATAGTGATGGGGGGGTGAGTAACACATGGATAGTGATAGGGGGTGGGTAACACAGCGATAGTGATGGGGGGGATAACAGGGATAGTGATGGGGGAGTAACAGTGGTAGTAATGGGGGCGTAACAGGGATAGTGATGGGGGTGGGTAACACAGGGATAGTGATGGGGGTGTGCAACACAGGGCTAGTGTTGGGGGTTTTGGTAACACATGGATAGTGATGGGGGTGGGTTACCAAGGGATAGTGATGGGAGGGTGGGTAACACAGGGATAGTGATGGGGGGGGTGGGTAACAGGGAGAGTGATGGGGAGGTGTAGCACAAGAATACTGATGGCGGGTTGGGTAACACAGCGATAGTGATTGGGGGGGGGTAACAGGGATAGTGAGGGGGTGTTAACACAGGGATAGTGTTGGGGGGGTAACAGGGATAATGATGGGGGGTAACAATGATAGTGATTATGGGGTAACAGGGATAGTGATGGTGGGGCGGGTAACACAGCGATAGTGATGGGGTTTACAGGGATAATGGGGGGATAAAACAGAGATAATGATGGGGGGTAAAACAGGGATAGTGATTGGGGGGTAACACAGGGATAGTGATCGGGGAAACACAGGGCTATTGTTGGGGGGAGTGGGTAACACCATGATAGTGATGGGGGGGCTAACACAGGGATAGTGATGAGGAGGTAACACTGGGATAGTGATTGGGGGGTGTTAACACAGGGATAGTGACGGGGCTAACACAGGGATAGTGATCGGGAAGTGGGTAACAAATGGATAGTGATTGGGGGGTGAGTTACATAGGGATAATGATGGGTGTGGGTAACACAGGTTTAGTGATGGGAGCATGGGTAACAGGGATAGTGATGGGGGGATAAAAGGGATAGTGATGGGCGGGGTGGGTAACACAGGGAAATTGATGGAGATGTGGGTAACAGTGATAGTGATGGGGGGAACACAGAGATAGTGATGGGGGGAACACAGGGATAGTGATGGGGGGGTATCAGGGATACTGATGGGGGGTAACACTTGGATAGTGATGGGGAAGAACAGGAATAGTGATTGGGGTGTGTAACAGGGATAGAGATTGGGGGGTGGGTAACACAGGGATTGTGATGGGGGGTAACATAGATATAGTGATGGGGAGGTAACACAGGGAAAGTGTTGGGGGCGTAACAGGGATAGTGATGGGGGACTGAGTAACATATAGATAGTGATGGGGCTTAACAGGGATTGTGATGGAGGGTGGGTAACACAGTGAATATGTTGGGGGGTGGTTAACATGGATAGCATGGGGCGAGGGTAACACAGGGATAATGATGGGGGGTGGGTAGAACAGGGATTGTGGTGGGGGGGTAACAGGGAAAGTGATGGGGGAGTAACAGGAATAGTAATGGGGGGTGGGTAACACAAGGATAATGATTGGGGTGGGGGACTGGGTAACCCAGGGAAAATGATGGGGTGTTAACACAGAGATAGTGATGGGTGGGCAACACTGGTTTAGTGATGGGGGGTAACACAGAGTTAGTGATGGGGGGTGTAAAACACGGATAGTGATGCGAGGGCGGGTAACACAGGGATAGTGATGGGGGGTAACAGGGATAATGATGGGGGGTAACTGCGATAGTTATGGGGTAAAACAGAGATAATGATGGTGGGTAACACAGGGATAGTGATGGGGGGTAAAACAGGGATAGTGATGGGGGGGTGGGTAACAGGGAGAGTGATGGGTGTGGGTAACACTGGGATAGTGATGGGGGTGTGGGTAACAGGGAGCGTGACGGGGGGGGTAACACAAGAATAGTGATGGGGGGTTGGGTAACACAGCGATAGTGATTGGGGGGTAACAGGGATAGTGAGGGGGTGTTAACACAGGGATAGTGATGGTGGGTGTGACTGTGATAGTGATGGGGGGGGGTTACATTGGTTTAGTGATTGTGAAGGGGGTTGGGTAACACAGGGATAGTATTGGGGTGGTAACACGGATAGTGATGGGGGGTAACAGAGGGATAGTGATGTGGGGGGTAACAGAGTTAGAGATGGGTGGGTAACACTGGTTTAGTGATGGGGGGTGTAAAACACGAATAGTGACGCGAGGGTGGGTAACACAGGGATAGTGATGGGGGGGTAACAGGGATAATGATGGGGGTGGTAACAGCGATAGTGATTAGGAGGTAACAGCAATAGTGATTAGGGGGTAACAGGGATAATGATGGGGGGGTAACACAGGGATAGTGATTGGGGGGGTAACAGGGTTAGTGATGGGGGGGTAAAACAGAGATAACGATGGGGAGGTAACACTGGGATAGCGATGGGGAGGTAACACGGGGATAGTGATTGGGGGGGTAACACAGGGATAGTGATGGGGGGGGTAACACAGGGATAGTGTTGGGGGGGGGTAACAGGGATAATGATGGGGGGGTAACACAGGGATAGTGATTAGGGGGTAACAGCGATAGTGATTAGGGGGTAACAGGGTTAGTGATTGGGGGGGTAAAACAGAGATAATGTTGGGGGGTAACACAGGGATAGTGTTGGGGTGGTGACACGGATAGTGATGGGGGGTAACACTGGGATAGCAATGGGTGGGTAACACTGGTTTAGTGATGGGGGGTAACACAGAGTTAGTGATGGGGGGTGTAAAACACAGATAGTGATGCGAGGGTGGGTAACACAGGGATAGTGATGGAAGGTAACAGGGATAGTGATGGGGGGTAAAGCAGAGATAATGTTGGGGGGGTTACACTGGGATAGTGATTGGGGGGGAAAACACAGGGCTATTGTTGGGGGGGGTGGGTAACACGAGGATGGCGATGGCGGGGTAACGGGAATAGTGAAGGGGGTTTAACACTGGGATAGTGATGGTGGGGTAACACAGGGATAGTGATGGGGGGGTGGGTAACACAGGGATAGTGATGGAGGGTGGGTAACACAGGGATAGTGATGGGGATGTGGGTAACGCAGGCATAGTGATGGAGGGGGGGTGGGTTTCACAGGGATAGTGATGGGGACGTGGGTTACACAGGGATAGTGATGGGGAGGTGGGTTACATTGGGATAGTGATAGGGTGGTGGGTAACAGGGATAGTGATGGGGAGGTGGGTTACACAGGGATAGTGATGGGGGTAACAGGGATAGTGATGGGGGGGTAAAGCAGAGATAATGTTGGGGGGGTAACACTGGGATAGTGATTGGCGGGGTAACACAGGGATAGTGATGGTGGGGTAACACAGGGATAGTGATGGAGGGTGGGTAACACAGGGATAGTGATGGGGGTGTGGGTAACACAGGCATAGTGATGGAGGGGGGGTGGGTTTCACAGTGATAGTGATGGGGGGTAACACAGGGATAGTGATAGGGTGGTGGGTAACAGGGATAGTGATGGGGAGGTGGGTTACATTGGGATAGTGATAGGGTGGTGGGTAACAGGGATAGTGATGGGGGGGTTGGTAACACAGGGATAGTGATGGGGAGGTGGGTTACACAGGGATAGTGATGGGGGTAACAGGGATAGTGATGGGGGGGTAAAGCAGAGATAATGTTGGGGGGTTAACACTGGGATAGTGATTGGCGGGGTAACACAGGGATAGTGATGGGGGGGGGGTAACACAGGGATAGTGTTGGGGTGGTGACACGGATAGTGATGGGGGGGTAACACCGGGATAGTGATGTGGGGGTAACAGAGATAGCGATGGGTGGGTAACACTGGTTTAGTGATGGGGGGTAACACAGAGTTAGTGATGGGGGGCGTAAAACACAGATAGTGATGCAAGGGTGGGTAACACAGGGATAGTGATGGGGGGCTAACAGGGATAGTGATGGGGGGGTGGGAACACAGGGATAGTGATGGGGGGGTTGGTAACACAGGGATAGTGATAGGGTGGTGGGTAACAGGGATAATGATGGGGGGGTTGGTAATACAGGGATAGTGATAGGGTGGTGGGTTACATTGGGATAGTGATGGGGGGGTTGGCAATACAGGGATAGTGATGGGGGGGTTGGTAATACAGGGATAGTGATGGGGGGGTGGGTAACACAGGGATAGTGATGGGGGGGTAACACAGGGATAGTGATAAGGAGGTGGGTAACACAGGGATAGTGATAGGGTGGTGGGTAACAGGGATAGTGATGGGGGTGTAAAAGTGATAGTGATTGGGGGGTGGGTAACACAGAGAAAGTGATGGGGGCTGAGTAACAGTGATAGTGATAGCTTGGTGGGTAACAAAGGGATAGTGATGGGCTGGAGTAACAGGGATAGTGGGTAACAGGGAGAGTGATGGTGGGGGTTGGTAACATAGGGATAGTGATGGGGGTGTGGATAACACAGGGATAGTGATGGTGGGGTAGATAACACAGGGATAGTGATGGGGAGATGGGTTACACGGGGTTAGTGATGGGCGGTGGGTAACACAGGGTTAGTGATGGGCGGTGGGTAACAGGGATAGTGATGGGGTGGGTAACAGAGAGTGTGATGGGTGGGTAACAGGGAGAGTGATGGGGTGGGTAACAGGGAGAGTGATGGGGATGTAAGAGGTAGAGTGATGGGGGTTTGGGTAACACAGGGATAGTGATTGGGGGGTAACAGGGATAGTTATGGGGGTGTAAAACAGAGATAATGATGGGGGTAACACAGGGATAGTGATTGGGGGGCAACACGGGGATAGTGATGGGGAGGTGGGTAACACAGGGATAGTGATGGGGAGGTGGGTAACACAGGGATAGTGATGGGGGGTAGGTAACACTGGGATAGTGATGGGGGGCTGGGTAACATGGATAGTGATGGGGGTTACAGGGATAGTGATGGGGGTTACAGGGATAGTGATGGGGGGTAGGTAACACAGGGATAGTGATGAGGGGGTGGGTAACACAGGGATAGTGATGGGTTGTGGGTAACACTGGGATAGTGATGGGGGGCTGGGTAACATGGATAGTGATGGGGGTTACAGGGATAGTGATGGGGGTTTCAGGGATAGTGATGAGGGGATGGTTAATACAGGGATAGTGATGGGGGGCTATCACAGGGATAGTGATGGGGGGTGGGTAACACTGGGATAGTGATGGGGGGCTGGGTAACATGGATAGTGATGGGGTGGTAACAGGGATAGTGATGGGGGTTTCAGGGATAGTGATGAGGGGGTGTCTAACACAGGGAAAGTGATGGAGTAGTGGGTAAAAGTGATAGTGATGAGGGGGAACACAGGGATAGTGATGGGGGGTGGGTAACACTGGGATAGTGATGGGGTGGGTAACAGAGAGTGTGATGGGGGTTTAAGAGGTAGAGTGATGGGGTTTTGGGTAACACAGGGATAGTGATTGGGGGGTAACAGGGATAGTTATGGGGGTGTAAAACAGAGATAATGATGGGGGTAACACAGGGATAGTGATGAGGGGGTGGGTAACACAGGGATAGTGATGGGGCGGCTGGTTAACATACGGATATTGATGGGGAGGTGAGTAACACAGGGATATTTATGGGGGGGGTACTGCAGGGATAGTGATGGGGGGCGTGTGTAACACAGGAATAGTGATTAGGGGGTAACACAGGGATAATGATGGGGTGTCGGTAACACAGGGATAGTGATGCAGGGGGGTAACAGGGATAGTTGTGGGGGAGGGTAAAACAGAGATAAAGATGGAGGGTAACACAGGGATAGTGATGGGGAGGTGGGTAACACAGGGATAGTGATGGGGGGTAACACAGGGATAGTGATGGGGGGTAGGTAACACAGGGATAGTGATGGGGAGGTGGGTAACACAGCGATAGTGATGGGGTGGTGGGTAACACAGGGATAGTGATGAGGGGGTGGGTAACACAGGGATAGTGATGGGGAGGTGGGTAACACAGCGATAGTGATGGGGGGGTGGGTAACACAGCGATAGTGATGGGGGGGTGGGTAACACAGCGATAGTGATGGGGTGGTGGGTAACACAGGGATAGTGATGGGGTGGTGGGTAACACAGGGATAGTGATGAGGGGGTGGGTAACACAGGGATAGTGATGGGGAGGTGGGTAACACAGCGATAGTGATGGGGTGGTGGGTAACACAGGGATAGTGATGGGGGGGTGGGTAACACAGGGATAGTGATGGGGTGGTGGGTAATACAGGGATAGTGATGGCGGGGGGGGGTGGGTAACACAGGGATAGTGATGGGGGTGTAAAAGGGGTAGTGATGGGGGGGGTGGGTAACACAGGGAAAGTGATGGAGGAGTGGGTAAAAGTGATAGTGATGGGGGGAACACAGGGATAGTGATGGGGGGTGGGTAACACAGGGATAGTGATGGGGTGGGTAACACAGGCATAGTGATGGGGGCTGGGTAACACAGGGATAGTGATGGGGTGGGTAACAGGGAGAGTGATGGGGTGGGTAACAGACACAGTGATGGGTGGGTAACAGGGAGAGGGATGGGGGCATTGGCTAACAAAAGTAGAGTGATGGGGGGGTTACAGTCATAGTGATGGGGTTGTAACACAGGGATAGTGATGAGGGGTGGGGCAACATAGATATAGTGATGGGAGAGGTAACACAGGGATAGTGATGGGAGAGGTAACACAGGGATAGTGATGGGAGAGGTAACACAGGGATAGTGATGGGGGTGTGGGTAACACAGGGATAGTGATGGGGTGGGTAACACAGGCATAGTGATGGGGGCTGGGTAACACAGGGATAGTGATGGGGTGGGTAACAGGGAGAGTGATGGGGTGGGTAACAGACACAGTGATGGGTGGGTAACAGGGAGAGGGATGGGGGCATTGGCTAACAAAAGTAGAGTGATGGGGGGGTTACAGTCATAGTGATGGGGTTGTAACACAGGGATAGTGATGAGGGGTGGGGCAACATAGATATAGTGATGGGAGAGGTAACACAGGGATAGTGATGGGAGAGGTAACACAGGGATAGTGATGGGAGAGGTAACACAGGGATAGTGATGGGGGTGTGGGTAACACAGGGATAGTGATGGGGGGTAACACAGGGATAGTGATGGGGGGTAACACAGGGATAGTGATGGGGGTGTGGGTAACACAGGGATAGTGATGGGGGGTAACACAGGGATAGTGATGGGGGTGGGTAACACAGGGATAGTGATGGGGGTGGGTAACACAGGGATAGTGATGGGGGGTAACACAGGGATAGTGATGGGGGTGTGGGTAACACAGGAATAGTGATCGGGGGTAACAGGGATAGCGTTGGGGGGTTACAGGGATAGTGATGGGGAGGTGGGTAACACAGGGATATTTATGGGTGGTTAAGACAGGGATAGTAATGGGGGGGCTAACAGGGATAGTTTTGGGTGGTTGCACAGGGATAGTGATGGAGGGTGGGTAACACAGGGATAGTGATGGGGGGGTGTAACAGGGATAGTGATGGGGGTAACAGAGATAGTGATGGGGGTAACACAGGGATAGTGATGGGGGAGTAAGAGGGATAGTGATGGGGGTAACAGAGATAGTGATGGGGGTTACACAGGAGTAGTGATGAGGGAGTGGGTAACACAGGGATAGTGATGGGGGGGGTGGGTATCAGAGGGATAAGGATGGGGGGTGGGTAACACAAGGATAGTGATGGGGGTTGGGTAATAGTGGGATAGTGATGGGGGCGGGGTGGGTAACACAGGGATAGTGATGGGCGGTGGGTAACAGGGATAGTGATGGGGGGTGGGTAACAGGGATAGTGATGGGGGGGGGAACAGGGATAGTGATGGGGGGGTGGGTAACAGGGATAATGATGGGGGGGTGTGTAACAGGGATAGTGATGGGGGGTAACAGGGATAGTGATGGGGGGTGGGTAACAGGGATAGTGATGGGGGGTGGGTAACAGGGATAGTGATGGGGGGGCGGTGAGTAACAGGGATAGTGATGGGGGGGTGAGTAACAGGGATAGTGATGGGGGGTGGGTAACAGGGATAGTGATGGGGGGTAACAGGGATAGTGATGGGGGGGTGTGTAACAGGGATAGTGACGGGGAGGTAACAGGGATAATGATGGGGGGGGTGGTGAGTAACAGGGATAGTGATGGGGTTGGGTAACAGGGATAGTGATGGGGTTGGGTAACAGGGATAGTGATGGGGGGTGAGTAACAGGGATAATGATGTGGGGGGGTGAGTAACAGGGATAATGATGGGGGGTAACAAGGATAGTGATGGGGTTGGGTAACAGGTATAGTGATGTGGGGGGGTGGGTAACAGGGAGAGTGATGGGGGCGTTGGCTAACACAAGTAGAGTGATGGGGGGGTTACAGTCATAGTGATGGGGAGGTAACACAGGGATAGTGATGGGAGAGGTAACACAGGGATAGTGATGGGGGGTAACACAGGGATAGTGATGGGGGGTAACACAGGGATAGTGATGGGGGGTAACACAGGGATAGTGATGGGGGGTAACACAGGGATAGTGATGGGGGTGTGGGTAACACAGGGATAGTGATGGGGGTAACACAGGGATAGTGATGGGGGGTAACACATGGATAGTGATGGGGGTGTGGGTAACACAGGGATAGTGATCGGGGGTAACAGGGATAGCGTTGGGGGATTACAGGGATAGTGATGGGGAGGTGGGCAACACAGGGATATTTATGGGTGGTTAAGACAGGGATAGTAATGGGGGGGCTAACAGGGATAGTGTTGGGCGGTTGCACAGGGATAGTGATGGGGGTAACACAGGGATAGTGATGGGGGTGCGGGTAACACAGGGATAGTGATGGGGGATAACAGGGATAGTGATGGAGGGTGGGTAACACAGGGATAGTGATGGGGGTGCGGGTAACACAGGGATAGTGATGGGGGTTAGAGGGATAGTGATGGGGGCTGGTTAACACAGGGATAGTGATGGGGGGGTGTAACAGGGATAGTGATGGGGGGGTGTAACAGGGATAGTGATGGGGGAGTAAGAGGGATAGTGATGGGGGGTAACATAGGAGTAGTGATGAGGGAGTGGGTAACACAGGGATAGTGATGGGGGGGTGTGTATCAGAGGGATAAGGATGGGAGGTGGGTAACACAGGGATAATGATGGGGGTTGGGTAACAGGAATAGTGATGGGGGTTGTGTAACAAGGATAGTGATGGGGGGTGTGTAACAGGAATAGTGATGGGGGGGTGGTGAGTAACAGGGATAGTGATGGGGGGGTAACAGGGATAGTGATGGGGGGGGTGGTGAGTAACAGGGATAGTGACGTGGGGGGTAACAGGGATAGTGATGGGGGGGGGCGGTGAGTAACAGGGATAGTGATGGAGGGTGGGTAACAAGGATAGTGATGGGGGGGTGGGTAACAGGGATAGTGATGGGGGGGTGAGTAACAGGGATAGTGATGGGGGGGTGAGTAACAGGGATAATGATGGGGGGGTGTGTAACAGGGATAGTGATGGGAGGGTAACAGGGATAGTGATGGGGGGGTGAGTAACAGGGATAGTGATGGGAGGGTAACAGGGATAGTGATGGGGGGGTGAGTAACAGGGATAGTGACGGGGAGGTAACAGGGATAATGATGGGGGGGGCGGTGAGTAACAGGGATAGTGATGGGGGGGTGAGTAACAGGGATAGTGATGGGAGGGTAACAGGGATAGTGATGGGGGGGTGAGTAACAGGGATAGTGACGGGGAGGTAACAGGGATAATGATGGGGGGGGCGGTGAGTAACAGGGATAGTGATGGGGGGTGAGTAACAGGGATAGTGATGGGGGGGGGTGGGTAACAGGGATAGTGATGGGGGGTGAGTAACAGGGATAATGATGGGGGGGGGCGGTGAGTAACAGGGATAGTGATGGGGGGGTGAGTAACAGGGATAATGATGGGGGTTGGGTAACAGGGATAATGATGGGGGTTGGGTTACAGGGATAATGATGGGGCGGTGAGTAACAGGGATAATGATGGGGGGGTAACAAGGATAGTGATGGGGTTGGGTAACAGGGAAAGTGATGGGGTTGGGTAACAGGGATAGTGATGGGTGGGTAACAGGGAGAGTGATGGGGGGTGAGTAACAGGGATAATGTTGTGGGGGGGTGAGTAACAGGGATAGTGATGGGATGGGTAACAGAGAGTGTGATGGGTGGGTAACAGGGAGAGTGATGGGGTGGGTAACAGGGAGAGTGATGGGGATGTAAGAGGTAGAGTGATGGGGGTTTGGGTAACACAGGGATAGTGATTGGGGGGTAACAGGGATAGTGATGGGGAGGTGGGTAACACAGGGATAGTGATTGGGGTGTAACAGGGATAGTGATGGGGAGGTGGGTAACACAGGGATAGTGATTGGGGGGTAACAGGGATAGTGATGGGGAGGTGGGTAACACAGGGATAGTGATGGGGGGTAACACAGGGATAATGATGGGGTGGTGAGTAACAGGGATAGTGATGGGGGTGAGTAACAGGGATAGTGATGGGTGTTGGGGTAACAGGGATAATGATGGGGGGGGGTGAGTAACAGGGATAGTGATGGGGGGTGGGTAACAGGGATTGTGATGGGGGTAACAGGGATAGTGATGGGGTTTGGGGTAACAGGGATAGTGATGGGGTTTGGGGTAACAGGGATAGTGATGGGGCTTGGGGTAACAGGGATAGTGATGGGGTTTGGGGTAACAGGGATAGTGATGGGGTTTGGGGTAACAGGGATAGTGATGGGGTTTGGGGTAACAGGGATTGTGATGGGGTTTGGGGTAACAGGGATTGTGATGGGGTTTGGGGTAACAGGGATAGTGATGGGGGGTGGTTAACAGGGATAGTGATGGGGTTTGGGGTAACAGGGATAGTGATGGGGTTTGGGGTAACAGGGATAGTGATGGGGGATGGGTAACAGGGATAGTGATGGGGGGTAACAGGGATAGTGATGGGGGGGTAACAGGGATAGTGATGGGGGGTAACAGGGATAGTGATGGGGTTTGGGGTAACAGGGATAGTGATGGGGTTTGGGGTAACAGGGATAGTGATGGGGGGTAACAGGGATAGTGATGGGGTTTGGGGTAACAGGGATAGTGATGGGGTTTGGGGTAACAGGGATAGTGATGGGGGTAACAGGGATAGTGATGGGGTTTGGGGTAACAGGGATAGTGATGGGGGTAACAGGGATAGTGATGGGGTTTGGGGTAACAGGGATAGTGATGGGGGTAACAGGGATAGTGATGGGGTTTGGGGTAACAGGGATAGTGATGGGGTAACAGGGATAGTGATGGGGTTTGGGGTAACAGGGATAGTGATGGGGGTAACAGGGATAGTGATGGGGTTTGGGGTAACAGGGATAGTGATGGGGGTAACAGGGATAGTGATGGGGGTAACAGGGATAGTGATGGGGTTTGGGGTAACAGGGATAGTGATGGGGTTTGGGGTAACAGGGATAGTGATGGGGGTAACAGGGATAGTGATGGGGTTTGGGGTAACAGGGATAGTGATGGGGGGGTAACAGGGATAGTGATGGGGTTTGGGGTAACAGGGATAGTGATGGGGGGGTAACAGAGATAGTGATGGGGGGTAACAGGGATAGTGATGGGGGGGTAACAGAGATAGTGATGGGGGGTGAGTAACAGGGATAGTGATGGGGTTTGGGGTAACAGGGATAGTGATGGGGTTTGGGGTAACAGGGATAGTGATGGGGGGGTAACAGAGATAGTGATGGGGGGTAACAGGGATAGTGATGGGGGGTAACAGGGATAGTGATGGGGGGGTAACAGAGATAGTGATGGGGGGTAACAGGGATAGTGATGGGGGGTAACAGGGATAGTGATGGGGTTTGGGGTAACAGGGATAGTGATGGGGTTTGGGGTAACAGGGATAGTGATGGGGTTTGGGGTAACAGGGATAGTGATGGGGGGTGGGTAACAGGGATTGTGATGGGGGGTAACAGGGATAGTGATGGGGTTTGGGGTAACAGAGATAGTGATGGGGGGTGGGTAACAGGGATAGTGATGGGGGGTGGTCAGTAACACAGGGATAGGGAATAAACTGACTCTCAAACATGCTGCAAAATGTAAACATTGCTCTTTCAACACTTCTCTCTCTTTCAGCACCAACATCATTTCGCTGCGCTCCAGCAGCAATGAAACCGACGCTGATTCCCTGAATCTGGTATTTAAAAATATTTTCACATGTGCTGCGCAGTTCCGCCCCGGTCAGTGACAGTTCTGCTGCTTTAGTTTTTTCGTTGGAATAGTAATGCCAGATGTTATTTCTCTCTTTCTCTGATCAACCAGGCCGTTTTGCAACAGGGGCTAAATAAAGTGGTTGTTTCTCTCTCTCTCTCTCTCTCCCCGAGACACTCAGACTCCCCACTGCATCAATCGATCACTAACCCACAATACGTTTTTTTTTATTATTAATTCAATTGGAGAAATAACGAATGTACCAGGAGAAAGAGTCCAGGCTGGAATTAAACTTTTCAGACTTTGATTATCAGGGCTTTTTTTCTTTTAGGTGAGACATTGCGAGGGTTTTCACGCTGCTTTTACTGGGACGATGCAATTTAAATGATCCTTCACTGCCCCTCTTTTAAAATACACTCTGGAGCTTTTCTTGTTTTACTAAAAACGATATCATTCGAACTATTTCAATGGCTAATTGTGCATTTTAATCTCCTTGTGTGAAATAACATTTTTTAAAATTGGCACATTCGTTTCCCTGCGATTCGATCTGATTTCATTTATATTACTCGATGAAATAATTAGAATCTCTCCTATTTTAAAACGCTACAATTTTGGTGTTTATTTCCTATGAATTTGATTGTTGGTTTTATTTAATAAAACGAATAAAATTATGACATTCTTCCCTTTCTTCCTTTCTTCCCTGTTAAACAGATTGTCCGACCTGATGAATTGTTGCTGTACAAATTGGAAACCACATATTTATTTAGTTTTTGTTTTTTTAAAAAAAATATCGTTTTAGCGTTCATTTTTCTGGCATTATTTCGGAGCGGTTTAATATTTGTTAACGCCGTGTGCACGCCACTGAGCAAGCAGGGACAGGACATCCTAGAGAGGGTTCGATTCTCGGTTCTGCACACATGTTTATCGAATCTGTTAACTCTCCAAATTCGGGAGCCGGAATATATTCGGGGGAGGGAGCAAGATACATTTCATTGTTGGAGGGAAATTAACTACTTTGGAAAATATATGATCCCCAGCAAATGTTTAAAGAGATTGTAAATAATTAAGCAATGCAATGAGCGATGCAAGCAACCCTAACGGCACGAATCGCTGTTGAAACATCAATATCATGTGTGAAAATGTCACCCCTTAACAACTTAACTCAAACAGTTCCCCATTAGTCGAATTGCACCGCAGGAATACCGAACTAAAATCCTGCTGGCGTCTGACTGCCGGGTCTCTCATGTCCTGCACGGTGTTTGGTGGGGGGGGGGTTTAGTTTATTAATGAAGGGCGCATCTCCCTCCTGCAGACACTGAGAGGGACATAAAGAGACATACAGAGAGAGACGCGCATAGATAGGGACATACAGACACACACGCACAGAGACACACAACAAACACACACACATACACACTTACAGACACTCACAGGCATAGAGAGGGATACACATACCCAACAAACACACACACGCACAGACTTACAGAGAGAGACAGATACACAACAAACACACACACAGACTTAGAGAGAGACAGGTACACAACAAACACACACACAGACTTACAGAGAGAGAGACAGGTACACACAAACACACACAGAGACTTAGAGAGAGAGACAGAACATAACACACACAGACTTAGACAGAGAGACAGATACACAACACACACAGACTTACAGAGATACAGAACACACAGTCAGACTTAAAGAGAGAGAGACAGATACAGAACACACACGCAAACTTACAGAGAGAGAGAGTGATACAGAACACACAGACACAGGCTTACAGAGAGAGAGAGTGATACAGAACACACAGACTTACAGAGAGAGAGAGTGATACAGAATGTACACACACAGACTTAGAGAGGGAGATACAGAACTCACAATCACACACACAGACTTACAAAGAGAGAGACAGATACACAACAAATACACACACAGACTTACAGAGAGACAGATACAGAACACACACACACAGACTTAGAGAGAGAGAGAGTGATACAAAACACACACACGGACTTAGAGAGAGAGATACAGAACACAGACACACACACACACACACAGACTTACAGAGAGAGATAGAAACAGAACACAAAATCACACACAGACTTACAGAGAGAGAAATACAAAACACACACACACACACAGACTTACAGAGAGAGGGAGATAAAGTACACAGGTACACACACACACATACAAAGACTTAGAGAGAGAGAGATACAGAACACACACATATACAAATTTAGAGAGAGAGAGATGCAGAACACATACAGGCTTACAGAGAGATACAGATACACAACACACATGCAGACTTAAAAAGAGAGACAGTTACAGAACGCACACACACACACACACACACCTCACACTAACATACAGAGCTCATCTGTAGCATAGGTAAAGCAACCCTTCCAAAAGCCATAATAAGCATAGCAATTCACTCAGACATGATCACTGGACACTCTCTGTACGTATCTCTGTGTCTTTTTACATGTGCAGAAAGGTGTTTGTCTTTAAATAATGAAAACACATTCAAAATAAATTGAGTCAGAACATCCCAGAATTAAGATAATTGGTTAAAAGAACCAGAGGGGGAGATGAGGAGATTTTTTTTCTTACACAGCGAGTTGTTGTGATCTGGAAGGCGCTGCCTGAAAGGGCGGTGGAAGCAGATTCAATAGGAACTTTCAAAAGGGGGGGATTCAGATAAATACTTGAAGGGGGAGAATTTGCAGGGTCTTGTGGTGGGGGAGGGGTGGTAAGAGTGGGGGTGTGACGGTGGGGGGTGGGGGGGAGTGCAAATAATTGGATAGCTCTTTGAAAGAGCTGGCAAAGGCACAATGGGCTGAATGGCCTCCTGTGCTGGGTGATTCTGTATATAATTCCTCTTGTGAGTTCACAGGTAGGGCTGGAGCAATTGCAAAGAGACTGGAAGGTGGTGGAGCGAGTGGGGGGTGGTGTGGGTGGGGTGAGGAAGCAAACTATATTTATGAGTGCCTTCTGGGCACTCATATTTAAATTAATATCAGTCAAGAATGAACCCCATCTAGAGATGACAAGAGTAGCACACCGTGTAAACATTACTTCTTTAAAAAGCTCTGTCAATCCCAGCAATATGGAGCATGAATCTAGAAATATAAAGCTGGTCTCAGTAATGGTGACCATGAAACTATCATCGATTGTCGTAAAAACCCCATTTGGTTCACTAATGCCCTTTTAAGGACATTAGTCCTTATCCGGTCTGGCCTACATGTGACTCCAGACCCACAGCAATGTGGTTGACTCTTAACCTCCCTCTGAAATCCCTCTGAAATGGCTGAGCAAGCCATTCAGTACACAGGGTAATTAGGGGCGGGCAACAAATGCTGGCCTTGCCCAGCGAGGCCCACATCCAGTGAAGGAATGGAAAAAGAGTGGCAAGCACGGAAAACCTGGGAAATCCAGAATTAAAATCGTGGCAGGCGCATTCTTAAACAACATCATCATTCAATCCATGCAGATTCTGCAGACAGGGGGCGAATGGCCAGGCTCATGGGGTACACAGAGGTCAGCAAAGAGCAATGGGCCCAATGGTCCATTTCTGTGCTGTAAGACTCAATCTGAAATAGGTGCTGGGGAGGGGTCGAGGGGGATGGCGGGTCTAGATTCAACTCAGAATGTCCCAGAGCTCATAAATTTAAAATCAAACACCAACTAGGAAACAACGAAGCAAACTGGAACACACACACACACACACACACTCACACACACTCACACTCACTCACACTCACTCACACACTCACACACTCACACACGCTCACACTCACACACACTCACACTCACTCACTCACACTCTCACACACTCACACACGCTCACACTCACACACACTCACACTCACACTCACTCACATACACACACACAATCACACGCTCTCACACTCTCACACTCACTCACATACACACACACACACTCACATACACACACTCACTCACACACACACACACACACAGACACACAGACACACTCACATACATACACACAGTCTCACATATACACACACACACGCAATCACATACACACACATACACACTCACACACATTCACTCACTCACATACACACACACTCACTCACTCACATACACATACACACACACACACTCGCACACACTCTCACATACACACTCTCACATACACACACACACTCACATACACACACACTCACATACACACACACATGTTCACTCACATACTCACACTCAATCACATACACACAAACACACTCACACACACACACTCACATACACACACACACTCACATACACACACACACTCACTCACACACTCACTCACACACTCACACACTCACACACACACTCACACACACACACTCACTCTCACTCTCACACTCACACACACTCTCACACTCACACACACTCTCACACTCTCACACTCTCACACTCTCACACTCACACACACTCTCACACTCACACTCACTCAACAAACACACTCACTCAACACACACATACACACTAACTCAACACACACACATACACACTCACTCAACACGCGCACACACTCACTCAACACACACACACTCAACACACACACACACTCAACACACACACTCAACACACACACACACTCAACACACACACACTCAACACACATACACACTCAACACACACACACACTCAACAAGCACACACACTCAACAAGCACAGACACTCAGTCAAAATGCACACACACACACACCCACACACTCAACACACACACACACTCAACAAGCACACACACTCAGTCAACACGCACACACACACCCACACACTCAACACACACACACACACTCAACAAGCACACACACTCAGTCAACACGCACACACACTCAGTCAACACGCACACACACACACACCCACACACTCAACACACACATACACTCAACAAGCACACACACTCAGTCAACACGCACACACATACACACCCACACACTCAACACACACACACACTCAACACACACACACTCAACACACACACACTCAACACACATATACACTCAACACACACACACACTCAACAAGCACACACACTCAACAAGCACACACACTCAGTCAACACGCACAGACACTCAGTCAACACGCACACACACACACACCCACACACTCAACACACACACACACTCAACAAGCACACACACTCAGTCAACACGCACACACACACACACCCACACACTCAACACATACACACACTCAACAAGCACACACACTCAGTCAACACGCATACACCCACACACTCAACATACACACACACTCAACAAGCACACACACTCAGTCAACACGCACACACACACACACCCACACACTCAACACACACACACACACACACACACCCAACACTCACACACACACATGCACACTCAGACCCACTCACACCCATTCACGCCCGCTCACACACTCAGACAGAAGGTGGCAGGCCAACGAGCGACATCGCTTACCCCCCCAAAAAAAACAAACAAACACACAATCCCACCTTCTAACCTGAGTGTTGACATCCTCTGGAACTCTGGTTCCTGCAGCCACTTCCACATCCTCCGAAAGGTCTCCCTCCCGGACTTGAGCTTGCCCCAGGGCTTGGGGTTCCTGAGGAGGTCGGACAGGGTCCCCTGCGACCGGCAGAGGACCCTCTGGGCGAAGATGGCCTGGGGGATGCTGTACCTCTTGAGCTCGGTCATGACCTGCTGGGCCACCTCCTTGGTGTCGATCTCCTCCAGCCGCCCGGGTCCGCTGCCCCCTCCCCCCGCCGAGGGCTGGCAGTGGAGGGGGCCGGGGGGCTGGAGGGCGGGCGGGGAGGCCGGGGGAGGCTCGGCGGGGGCGAAGACGGGCGGGTGCCCCTGGAAGCCGGGGGGAGGGGGCGCCTGCTGGGGTCCGGGCACGGGCACGGCCATGCCGGGGTTGACCACGCTCTGGCACATGCCCAGCTCCTTGTGGTAGGCGTTGTAGAAGCTGTTGACGGCGGACATGCCGCCCTTGTCCCTCAGCAAGGCGAAGCTCCCCATCACGCTGCTGGGGACCAAGCTGGGCGGCTGCTGGTACCCCTCCTTCAGGGGCTGCAGCGGGGTCAAGCCCGGGTAAGCGTGGCCGGGAAACTCGGCTCCCATGCCCAGCGGTACCATGGACAGCTCCGGGCGGTAGGAGCCCAGCGCCGGAGCCACGCCGGACACCAGCCCCTGTCTCGGGGGCGCAGCCAGCTCCCCGGGGGGGTGTCGGAGCCCACCCCCACCCCCACCCCCACCCCCACCCCCACCCTGGGTGCCCATCAGGTCCCTGGGGGGCGGCAGCAACACCTCAAAGTCCGCCAGCTCCAGTCTCAGCTGCGAGTTCATCTCC
Organism: Carcharodon carcharias; assembly: GCF_017639515.1. Classification (NCBI taxonomy): domain Eukaryota; kingdom Metazoa; phylum Chordata; class Chondrichthyes; order Lamniformes; family Lamnidae; genus Carcharodon; species Carcharodon carcharias. Next base: position 2,703,508 of record NW_024470726.1, read on the forward strand.
ATCTTGAGGCAGAGTCCATTGGCACTTTGCAAAATAATAATAATAATAAAATGAATTGAGAATCTCCCCGCTCCGGGCTCGCCAAGCTTACACCTCTTTCACCTCTTCTTTAGACACTCTCTCTCTCTCTGTCTCTCTCTCTCTCTGTCTCTGTCTCTCTCTGTCTCTCTCTCTCTGTCTCTGTGCCCCCCCTCTCTCTCCGTCTCTCTGTCTCTCTCTCTCTCTCTCTCTGTCCCTGTCTCTGTCTCTCTCTCTCTGTCCCCCCCTCTCTCTCCGTCTCTCTGTCTCTCTCTCTCTCTCTCTGTCCCTGTCTCTGTCTCTCTCTCTCTGTCCCCCCCTCTCTCTCTGTCTCTGTCTCTCTGTCTCTCTGTCTCTGTCCCTCTCTCTCTGTCCCCCTCTCTCTCTCTGATCTCTCTGTCTCGTTCTCTCTCTGTCTCTCTCTGTCTCTCTCTCTCTTTATTTCTCTCTCTCTCCCTCTCTGTCTCTGTCTCCCTCTGGTTCTCTCTTTCTCTGTCTCACTCTCTCTCTGTCTCTCTCTCTCTGTCTCTCTCTCTGTTTCTCTCTTTCTCTTTCTCACTCTCTCTCTGTGTCTCTCTCTGTGTGTGTGTGTGTGTGTGTGTGTCTCTCTCTGTCTCTCTCTTTCTCTCTCTCTTTATCTCTCTCTCTGTCTCTGTGTGTGTGTCTCTCTCTCTGTCTGTCTCTCTCTCTCTCTCTGTCTCTGTCTCTCTCTGTCTCTCCCTCTCTCCTGCCTCTGCGCAGCGTTCTGAAACAGTCCCATCGATTTGTAACACAGGCTGGAGGTTAGCTTCCGGGTTCCTACACGTCAACATTCAACCCCCCCACCCCAAAATAAAACGCCTGACAGATTTGGAAATAGAAATGAAAACTGATTAACACACACACGATCCCAACACCACACTGACTGCTATCTTACTGTAAAAAAAAACTTCCCATTTTCTATTTAAATGAGCGCAGCAGCCCGGGCCAGAAACAATAATTAAAATATCGGCAGACAACACCACCACCCCCCCCCCCCCACCTCTAATTTGTGGAATTTAAGTCCCAGGAGTTAGCACTGGTCCTGCCTTATAATCTTTAAACCCAGTTATGGGTTGGTTTCTTTGCAATGTCTAATGTTAAAACGGATCAATATCTCTCCAGCAAATCAGACTCTGTCCCTATCTCTCTGTGTGTGTCTCTCTCTGTCTCTGTGTCTCTCTGTGTCTCTCTCTGTCTCTCTCTGTCTCTCTCTGTGTCTCTCTCTGTCTCTCTCTCTCTCTCTGTGCCTCTCTGTCTCTCTCTCTCTCTCTGTGCCTCTCTGTCTCTCTCTGTGTCTCTCTACTCTCTCTCTCTGTTCCTCTCTCTGTGTTTCTCTCTGTCTCTCTATTCTCTCTCTCTGTCTCTCTGTGTCTTTCTGTGTCTCTCTCTGTCCCTCTCTCTGTGTCTCTCTCTGTCTCTCTACTCTCTCTCTCTCTCTGTCTTTCTGTGTCTCTCTCTGTCCCTCTCTCTGTCTCTCTCTCTGTCTCTCTACTCTCTCTCTGTCTCTCTGTGTCTCTCTCTGTCCCTCTCTCTGTGTCTCTCTACTCTCTCTCTGTGTGTTTCTGTGTCTCTTTCTGTCCCTCTCTCTGTGTCTCTCTCTGTCTCTCTACTCTCTCTGTGTCTCTCTGTGTCTCTCTCTCTGTCCCTCTCTCTGTGTCTCTATCTGTCTTTCTAGTCTCTCTCTGTCTCTCTGTGTCTCTCTCTGTCCCTCTTCTCTGTATCTCTACTCTCTGTTTGTCTCTCTCTGTGTCTCTCTACTCTCTGCCTCTCTCTGTATGTCTCTCTTTTTGTCTCTCTCTCTCCGTGTCTCTTCGTGTCTCTACTCTCTGGCTCTCTCTCTGTGTCTGTGTTGTGTGTCTCTCTCTCTTCTGTGTTTCTCTCTCTTCGCTTCTTTCTCTGTCTCTCTCTCTCCCTCCCTGTCTCTCTCTTTCTCAGTCTCTCTCTCTTTCTCTCTCTGTGTCTCTCCCTCTCTCTGTCTCTCTCTCTTTCTGTCTCCTTCTGTTTCTATATCTCTTTCTGTCTCTCTCTCTCTTCCCCTGTGTGTCTCTCTCTCCCTGTGTCTCTCTCTCTGTCTCTTTCTCATTTACTCCGTCTGCCTCTCTCGCTCTCTTTCTCTCTTTCTCTCTCTATGTCTCCCTCTCTCTCTCCCTGTCCCTCTCCTTCTTTCTCTTTTACTCACCCTCACTCTCTCTCCCTGTCTCTCTTTCTCCTCTCTGTCCATCTCTTTCTCGTTCTGTCTCTCTCCCTCCTGCTCCCTCTGTCTCCCTTTCTCCCTTTCTTTCTGTCTCTTTCTCTCTCTCTCCCTCCCTCTTCCTCTCTCTCACTTTCTCTGTTGCCTTTTCTCCCTTTCTTTCTCTCTGTCTCTCTCTCACTGTCTGACTCTCTCTCTTCCTCTCGCTGTTTCTCTCCCTCTCTCTCTCTCTGTCTCCCTCTTTCATTTTCTGTCCCTGCAGGTTCCAAACATCTACCAGCAGAGACTCCACCACGACCCCATTCACAATTTTAAAGGCTTAAACACACACACACACACACACACACCACATACACACATATACGGACACACTCACACATACTGTCACACACACCCACCCACACACACTCACTTACACACCCACCCACACACACAAACACACACACACACAGACACTCACAGTCACACCCACACACACACACCACATACACACATATACGCACACACACTCACACATACTGTCACACACACCCACACACACTCACTTACACACATACACACACACACAAACACACACAAACACACACACACTCAAACACATGCACATTCACACACACACATACACACACACACTCAATCACATACACACAAACTCTCGCACGCACACACACAGACTCACACACACAGACTCACACACACACACTCATATACATACACACACACTCATATACACACATACACACTCACACACACAATGTCACACACAAACATACAGGCACACACACAAACACACACACTCATACTCACATACACACACACAATCTCACATGCATACACACACACACACTCAAACACATACACACACACACACACACTCACGCACACTAACACACTCACACACACACAAACACACACTCACTCACACACTCATACCCACACTCACACACACACACATACACACACACACTGACTCACACACTCATACACACCCACAGACTCTCTCACACACACACATGCACACTTATATACTCACACACACACAGTCTCTCTCTCACACACACACACACAAACACACACACTCTCATGTATACACAGTCATGCTTGTGCACACAGGCACATTCACAAACACACACTCATACATACACAGACACTCATACACACACACAATCTCTCTCTCACACACACAGACATAAACACACCCACAAACACACACACAGACACATACACTCACACACACACTCATGCACACACACTCTCATGCATACACAGTCACACACTCGCACACACCCACTCACAAACACACTCACACGCTCTCATGCACAGATACACACGCACTCACATAGGCACGCACACATGCTCATACACACACAGACCACACACACACACACTCAACAATCACAGTCTCTCTGTCTCACACAACTCACACACACAGTCACACTCACACACACAGTCTCAAACACACACTCACACACCCTCATGCAAAGATACACACAGTCACACAGACACACACATTCATACACACAGACACACACATGCACACAGTCTCTCTCTCACACATACACACTCATAGTCACACACAAACTCACCATCTTGCACACACCCTGACTCAGTCTCACACACACAGAAACAGACTCAGTCACACACACACACACACACACACACAGCCTCTCACACACACTCTCACACAGGCACACTAACACACACACACACTCACATGCACACAGTCACACACACACACACACACTCACACAGACACATTTACAGATCCAGTCACACACACACACACACACACACACACACACACGCTCTTGCACACAACCATACTCACTCACACACACACACACACTCACGACACACAGTCACACACACACACACACACACACACACTCAGGCACACCCAGTCTCACACATGCTGACACACTCACAGACTCAGTTACACATACACACACACACCCATACACATGAACATACACACACACAGCCTCTCACACACACTCTCAACACTCACACACAGGCACCTAACACACACACACACACACACACACACGCACAAACTCACACATACACAGTCACACACACACACACACAGTCTCAAACACACACTCACACACCCTCATGCAAAGATACACACAGTCACACAGACACACACATGCACACAGTCTCTCTCTCACACATACACTCTCACAGTCACACACACACTCACCATCTTGCACACACCCTGACTCAGTCTCACACACACAGAAACAGACTCAGTCACACACACACACACACACACACACACACACACACCCATACACACACACACTCACAGCCTCTCACACACACTCTCACACAGGCACACTAACACACACACACTCACATGCACACAGTCACACACACACACACACACTCACACACACACATTTACAGATCCAGTCACACACACACACACACACACACACTCTTGCACACAACCATACTCACTCACACACACACACACACACACTCACGACACACAGTCACACACACACAAACACACACACTCAGGCACACCCAGTCTCACACATGCTGACACACTCACAGACTCAGTTACACATACACACACACACACCCATACACATGAACATACACACACACAGCCTCTCACACACACTCTCAACACTCACACACAGGCACCTAACACACACACACACACATGCACAAACTCACACATACACAGTCACACACACACACACACACACACAGACACACACAATCACACACACAGTCTCACACACACAGACTCAGTTACACATACACACACACTCATACACATGCACACACACACAAAGCCTCTCACACATACTCTCAACACACTCACACACACTCATGCACACACAGTCTCACACACACATACTTACACAGACACACTCAAAGGCTCAGTCACATACACACACACACACACACTCACACACACACTCTTGCACACACCCTCACTCACTGACACACACACACACTCAAGCACACACAGTCACACACACTCATGCACACACAGTCTCACACACTCAGACACACTCACAAACTCAGTTACACATACACACACCCATACACATGCACACACACACAGCCTCTCACACACACTCTCAACACTCACACACAGGCACACTAACACACACCCTCACTCACACACACACTCACACACTCTCATGCAAAGATACACACAGTCACATACACACGCTCATACACACACAATTTCATACACACATACAGGCACAAACACACACACAGATGCATACACACATATACAGCCACACACACTCTCAATCTCTTGCACACACCCTCACTCAGTCACACACACACACACTCACACACACACACTCATACAAACACAGTCACACACACAGACTCAGTCACACATACACACACACAGAGTCTCTCACACACAATCACAAACACACACAGACACATAGACACACATACACTCACGCATCCATATATACACACTCACACACGCACTCTCCATGCATGCACAATCGTACTCACACACACACTCACAAATACATGCTCACACACACACAAATATTCACGCACAGTCACAAACACACACACAGACACATACATACACATACATCACACACACACTTTCACACACACACACTCTCATGCAAAGATACACACACACAGTCACACATGCACACACACTCACAGTCTCTCTCTCTCACACACACACATAGTCACACACACACCCACACTCTTGCATACACCCTCACTTGCTCACACACACACACACACACACACTCATTCACACCCACATACACAGTGTCTCTCACACACACACAGATGCACACTTATACACCCACAATCTCACACACATACACACCCACACACTCTCATGCAAACATAGTCATGCTCTCGCATACACAGACACACTCACAAACATACATTCACACACTCTCATGCACACACAGTCACACACACAGTCGCACACACACACACACACACTCACACACACACAGTCTCTCCCTCACACACACACAGTCATACACACACTCACACTCTTGCACACGCACACACTCAGACACACAAAGCCACACACGCACATACACACACTCACACACAGTCTCTCTCACACACACGCACACGCAGTCAAACTCACACTCTTGCACACACCCTCACACACAGTCACACACTCACGTGCACACAGTCTCACACACAGACACACTCACAGACTCACTCACACAAACACACACACACTCACACACATAGTCTATCCCTCACACACACACTCTCTCTCTCATACACACACACTGTCTCTCTCACACACGCACTCAGACACAGACATATATTCACACATACACACAAAGTCACACACAGACAAGCACACAGTCTCTCTCTCTCTCTCAAACACACACACAGTCACACACAAATACACCCTCACACACTCACACTCACAGACTCAGTCACACATACACACACACTCATACACACACACAGCATCTCACACACACTCACACACAAACACTCACACTCTTGCACACACAATCACACACAGATACACTAACACACACACACTCAAGCGCACACAGTCACAGACAGACAGACTCACAGAGTCAGTCACACACACACTCACACATGCACACATTCATACACACACAGTCTCTCACACACACATTCACACATACACATACATATATTCACACACACGCACACTCATATACACAGTTCCACACTCGCTCACACACACAGACGCATACATACATATACACTCGTACATGCACACATTCATACTCTCGCACACACTCATTCACTCTCACACACACATTTATGCACACACAGTCACACACTCATACTTAGCCACAAACACACACACTCACACAGTCTCTCACACACACAAACACACTCACATATACACTCAAGCACACACAGTCACACACACACACTCAGTCTCTGATACACACACACGTGCTCACATATACGCACGTACACTCACACACACATACAAACACACACACTCTCACACACACACAAACACAGGCACACATATAGGCACAAACACACACACACACACGTACACTCACACAACTCCTAAGAAATGGGAGCACTGTGTATGTGTATAAGTTTGTGATTGTGTGTATATGTGTTCTTGTGTATGAGTACGTGTGTTTGTGAATTGCGTGTGTGTGTGTATTTGTGTATGCGTGAGCGTGTGTTTCTGTGTGCATGTGTGAGTGTGTGTGTTTGCGTGTGAGTGTTTGTGTGTGTGAGTGTGTGTGAATGTTTGTGTGTGTCAGAGTTTGTGTGTGTGTGTGTGTGTGTGCGTGTGTGTGTGTAAGGAAGTGTTTGTGTTTGTGTATGCGTGTGTGAATGTGTATGGGTGTGTGAGTGTTTGTGTGTGAGTGTGCGTATGTGTGTGTGAGTGTGTGTGTGTGCGTGTGTGTGTGTAAGTGTTTGTGTTTGTGTATGCGTGTGTGTGAGTGTGCGTGTGTGTGTGTGAGTGTGTGTGAGTGTGCGTGTGTGTGTGTGTCTGTGTGTGTGAGTGTGCGTGTGTGTGTGTGGGTGTTTCCCACCTTCCACCGTTGTAAGCTCATGCAAAACTCTACTGCTCCCAGTATTCGAATGACACTGAATCCTGTTTCTCCTTTCATCTGTGTGGTGTAGGTACACCCGCAGTGCTGTTAGGGAGGGAGTTCCAGGATTTTGACCCAACAGTGTTCACTCATCAATCCCTGTGCTCAATGACCTACACTGGGTCCCAGTCCGGCAACACCTCAGTTTTACAATTTTCATCCTTGTTTCAAATATGTCCCTGGCGCTCACACCCACCAACCCCATCCTCTGGCCCCTACATCCCTCCCTATCTCTGTAACTTCCTCCACCCCCGACACCCCTCCCTATCTTTGTAACATCCTCCAGTCCCTAAACCCCTTCCTATCTCTGTAACCTCCTCCAGCCCCTAAACCCCTCCCTATCTCTGTAACCTCCTCCAGACTCCTACACCCCTCCCTATCTCCATAACCTCCTCCAGCCCCTACACCCCTCCCTATCTCTGTAACCTCCTCCAGCCCCTACACCCCTCCCTATCTTTGTAACATCCTCCAGCCCCTACACCCCTCCCTATCTCTGTAACCTCCTCCAGCCCCTACACCCCACCCTATCTTTGTAACATCCTCCAGTCCCTAAACCCCTCCCTATCTCTGTAACCTCCTCCAGACTCCTACACCCCTCCCTATCTCTGTAACCTCCTCCAGACTCCTACACCCCTCCCTATCTCTGTAACCTCCTCCAGCCCCTACACCCCTCCCTATCTCTGTAACCTCCTCCATCCCCTACACCCCTCCCTAACTCTGTAACCTCCTCCAGCCCCTACACCCCTCCCTATCTCTGTAACCTCCTCCAGCCCCTACACCCCTCCCTAACTCTGTAACCTCCTCCAGCCCCTACCCCCTCCCTATCTCTGTAACCTCCTCCAGCCCCTACACCCCTCCCTATCTCTGTAACCTCCTCCAGCCCCTACACCCCTCCCTATCTCTGTAACCTCCTCCAGCCCCTACAACCCTCCGAGATCTCTGCGCTCCTCCAATTCCGGCCTCTTGCCCATCCCCCGATTCCCATCGCTCAACCATTGGCGGCCGTGCCTTCAACTGCCTGGGGGGGCCCTGAGCTCTGGAATTCCCATCTAAACCTCTCCACCTCTCTCTCTCTCTCTCTCTCTCTCTCTGCTCCTTTAAGACACTCCTTAAAACTGACCTCTGTGACCGAGCTTTGGGTCACAGGTCCTTAATATCTCCTCATGTGACTCGGGGTGAGATTCTGTCTGATAACACTGCTGTGAAACACCCTGGGATGTTTCACGATGTTCAGGATGCTTTATAAAGGGAAGCTATCATTGAAAGTGTGCATGGGAGGGAAAGTATATGTGTCTGTGAGTGAGCTAGCGAGTGAGACTGCGTGTCCATCACAGTAGCAGCGATTGAGTAGACACGGGCTGGGCAAGGGGTCAGAGAAACTCCCCCTATTAATCTGTGTCCTCTGGCTAGTCTAATGAATCTAGCACCTTCATTTTCTGTGCTAGGCCAAGGGAACTAATCCCACACGTGCGACTCCACACCAGGCTGTGCACATTAACCCTTGCAGACACCTTCGTGATCAACTCCGGGTGAATTGTCAGACTGATTTGGCTATTCAAGGAGCTGGCCCTGGTTAAGGTTCCCAATTCATACCTCCCACTACATCGCTATCACAACTCCAGCAGCCCAAGAGAGAGATAAAATAATTAGCAATGGATTTAAAAGGGGCTGTGGGCTTAACACTTAATTTGCCTGAAATGCCTGTGTATATTATCACAAACCAAGGGACACCATGTAAATACTGACACACTCCCCAGGGAACCCCCTGTAAATACTGAAACACTCCCCGGGGAACCCCCTGTAAATACTGACACACTCCCTGGGGATCCCCTGTATATACTGACACACTCCCCGGGGAACCATCTGTAAATTCTGACACACGCCCCAGGACACCCTGTTAATAATGACACACTCCCTGGGGACCCCCCTGTAAATTCTGACACACTCCCAGGGGACCCCCTGTAAATTCTGACACACTCCCCGGGGAACCCCCTGTAAATACTGAAACACTCCCTGGGGACCCCCCTGTAAATACTGAAACACTCCCTGGGGACCCCCCTGTAAATACTGACACGCTCCAGAGGGATTCCCTGTAAATACTGACACACTCCCTGGGGATCCCCTATAAATACTGACACACACCCCGGGGACCCCCTGTAAATACTGACACACACCCCGGGGACCCCCTGTAAATACTGACACACTCCACAGGAAGCCCCCTGTAAATACTGACACACACCCTGGGGAACCCCTGTAAATACTGACACACCCCCCCGGGGACCTCCTGTAAATACTGACACACTCCGCGGGGACCCCCTGTAAATACTGACACACTCCCCGGGGATCCCCTGTAAATACTGACACACTCCCCGGGGACCCCCTGTAAATACAGACACACTCCCCGGGGAACCCCTGTAAATACTGACACACTCCCTGGGGAACCATCTGTAAATTCTGACACACGCCCCAGGACACCCTGTAAATACTGACACACTCCCCAGGACACCCTGTTAATAATGACACACTCCCCGGGAAACCCCCTGTAAATACTGAAACACTCCCTGGGGACCCCCCTGTAAATACTGAAACACTCCCCAGGGGCCCCCTGTAAATACAGGCCCCCTCCCCAGGGACCCCCTGTAAATTCTGACACACTCCCCAGGGACCCCCTGTAAATTCTGACACACTCCCCAGGGACCCCCTGTAAATTCTGACACACTCCCCAGGGACCCCCTGTAAATACTGACACACTCCCCGGGGACCACCCTGTAAATACTGACACACTCCCCAGGGACCCCCTGTAAATACTGACACACTCCCCAGGGACACCCTGTAAATTCTGACACACTCCCCGGGGACCCCCTGTAAATACTGACACACTCCCCGGGGAACCCCTGTAAATACTGACATGCACCCTGGGGACCCCCTGTAAATACTGACACACTCCCCGGGGAGTCCCTGTAAATACTGACACACTCCCCGGGGACCCCCTGTAAATACTGACACACTCCCCAGGGACCCCCTGTAAATACTGACACACTCCCCAGGGACACCCTGTAAATTCTGACACACTCCCCGGGGACCCCCTGTAAATACTGACACACTCCCCGGGGAACCCCTGTAAATACTGACACGCACCCTGGGGACCCCCTGTAAATACTGACACACTCCCCGGGGAGTCCCTGTAAATACTGACACACTCCCCGGGGACCCCCTGTAAATACTGACACACTCCCCAGGGACCCCCCTGTAAATACTGACACACTCCGCGGGGACCCCCTGTAAATACTGACACACTCCCCGGGGACCCCCTGTAAATACTGACACACTCCCCGGGGACCCCCTGTAAATACTGACACACTCCCCGGAGACCCCATGCAAATACTGACACACTCCCCGGGGACCCCCTGTAAATACTGACACACTCCCCAGGGACCCCCTGTAAATACTGACACTCTCCCCGGAGACCCCATGTAAATACTGACACACTCCCCAGGGACCCCCCTGTAAATACTGACACACTGCCCGGGGACCCCCCCTGTAAATACTGACACACTCCCCGGGGACACCCTGTAAATACTGACACACTCCCCAGGGACCACCCTGTAAATACTGACACACTCCCCGGGGACACCCTGTAAATACTGACACACTCCCCGGGGACCCCCCTGTAAATACTGACACTCTCCCCGGGGACCCCCTGTAAATACTGACACGCTCCCCGGGGACCCCCTGTAAATACTGACACACTCCTCGGGGACACCCTGTAAATACTGACACGCTCCCCGGGGAGTTACTTTTATGTTCGATCCCTCTCGTAATAAAGGATATCATTTCATTCGCCTTCTTAATTACTGGCTGTACCTGTGCACTAACTCTTTGTGACTCATGCACTAAAACACCCAGATCCCTCTGCACCTCCGAATTCTGCAGCCGTTGTCCCTCGGTAGGGAGTGAGGCAATTGCAGAGGCGGGCCAGTTAAGGGGAGGCATTTGGGGCCACACAGAGTCCTGTCTCCCTAAACCCAGAGGCTGGGGTATCTCAGGGAAGGGGGATTTTGGTCAGTACTGTGCTATACAAAATAATTCCAACATTAACTTTAAAGTGTGATAAGTTTAGATGTGGGAACGATAGCTACAGAAGACACAACACCATGCAATGCACACCGAGGCAAATGGGTGGGGGGAGGGTTAATTGTAACAGATTGGAAAAATCTAATTGAATCACCGAAAAATAAAGTGGGTGGTCATCTAAAAGCTCCAGGAATTGCTATTCCACTTTGTGCCATTCCCCATTCACAAAATACTCCCCCACTCCCATTCATAAATATTTCTATCAATTTCACACACTAACAAGAATTGCAACATCCTGAAACAGACACTTTAGAAATTTTGGGTCAATTCAGTTCTGATTTGAAAACCATCAGTCCACATTTCAGGGTGTGTGTGTGTGTGTGTGTGTGTGTGTGTGTGTGTGTGTGTGTGTGTGTGTGTGTGTGTGTGTGTGTGTGTGTGTGTGTGTGTGTACGTACGTGTGTCTGAGTGAGTGAGTGTGCGTATGTGTGTGTGTTTGCGAGTATGTGTGTCTGTGAGTGAGAGGGTGCGTGTGCGTATGTGTGTGTGTGAGTGAGTGGGCGTGTGTGCGTGTGTAAGTGAGACTGTGTGTG
>NW_024470726.1:2720989-2723430 GCF_017639515.1 Carcharodon carcharias
TGTGCATATTATAGAGAATAGCAGTCCCTGTTTATATTATAGAGAATAGCAGTGCATGTGTATATTATAGAGAATAGCAGTCCCTGTGTATATTATAGAGAATAGCAGTGCATGTGTATATTATAGAGAATAGCAGTCCCTGTGTATATTATAGAGAATAGCAGTCCCTGTTTATGTTATAGAGAATAGCAGTGCCTGTGTCTATTATAGAGAATAGTAGTCTCTGTGTATATTATAGAGAATAGCAGCCCCTGTGTATATTATAGTGAATAGCAGTGCATGTGTATACTATAGAGAATAGTAGTCCCTGTGTATATTATAGAGAATAGCAGTCCCTGAGTATATTATAGAGAATAGCAGTGCCTGGGTATAGTATAAAGGATAGCAGCCCCTGTGTTTAATGTAAAGAATAGCAGCCCCAGTATCCATTAGAGAGAATAGCAGCCGCTGTGTATATTATAGACAGTAGCAGCTCCTGTGTATATTATAGTGAATAGCAGTGCATGTGTATATTATAAAGGATAGTAGTCCCTGTGTATATTATAGAGAATAGCAGTGCCTGTGTATATTATAAAGGATAGTAGTCCCTGTGTATATTATAGTGAATAGCAGTGCCTGTGTATATTATAAAGGATAGTAGTCCCTGTGTATATTATAGAGAATAGCAGTGCCTGTGTATATTATAAAGGATAGTAGTCCCTGTGTACATTATAGAGAATAGCAGCCCCTGTGTCTATTCCAGAAAATAGCTGTCCCTCTGTATATTATGGAGATGGCAGCCACTGTGTATATTAAAGAGAATAGCAGCACCTGTGTATATTATAGAGGATAGTAGTCCCTGTGTACATTATAGAGAATAGCTGCCCCTGTGTCTATTCCAGAAAATAGCTGTCCCTCTGTATATTATGGAGATGGCAGCCACTGTGTATATTATAGAGAATAGCAGCACCTGTATATATTATAGAGAATAGCAGCCCCTGTGTTTATTGTAGAGATTAAGAGCCCCTCGCAATATTATAGAGAGTAGCAGCCCCTGTGTCTATTCCAGAAAATAGCTGTCCTCTGTATATTATGGAGATGGCAGCCACTGTGTATATTATAGAGAATAGCAGCACCTGTGTATATTATAGTGAATAGCAGCCCCTGTGTTTATTGTAGAGATTAAGAGCGCCTCGCTATATTATAGAGAGTAGCAGCCCATGTGGACATTATAGAGAATAGCAGCCCTTGTGTATCTTATAGAGTAGCAGCCCCTGTGTATATTATGGAGAATAGCAGCCCCTGTGTATATTATAGAGAATAGCAGTCCCTGTCTATACTATAGAGAGTAGCAGCCCCTGTATATATTAAAGAGAATAGCAGCCCTGTGTACATTATAGAGAATAGCAGCCCCTTGTGTATATTATAGTGAATAGCAGTCCCTGTGTATACTATAGAGAGTAGCAGCCCCTGTATATATTATAGAGAATAGCAGCCCTGTGTATATTATAGAGAATAGCAGTCCCTGTGTATATTATAGAGAATAGCAGTCCCTGTCTATACTATAGAGAGTAGCAGCCCCTGTATATATTATAGAGAATAGCAGCCCTGTGTACATTATAGAGAATAGCAGCCCCTTGTGTGTATTATAGTGAATAGTAGCCCCTGTGTATATTATAGAGAATAGCAGTCCCTGTGTATATTATAGAGAATACCAGTCCCTGTGTATATTATAGAGAATAGGAGTACCTGTGTATACTATAGAGAATAGCAGCCCCTGTGTATATTATAGAGAATAGCAGTCCCTGTGTATATTATAGAGAGTAGCAGCCCCTGTGTATATTATAGAGAATAGCAGCCCCTGTGTATATTATAGAGAGTAGCAGCTCCTTTGTATATTATCGAGAGTAGCAGCCCCTGTGTGTGTTATAGGGAATAGCACCTCCTGTGTATATTATAGAGAATAGCAGCCCCTGTGTATATTATAGAGAATAGTAGCCCCTGTGTACATTATAGAGAATGGCAGCCCCTGTGTCTATTCCAGAATATAGCAGCCCCTGTGTATATTATAGACAATAGTAGCCTCTGTGTATATTATAAAGAAGAGCAGCCCCTGTGTACATTATAGAGAATAGCAGCCCCTGTGTCTATTCCAGAAAATAGCTGTCCCTCTGTATATTATGGAGATGGAAGCCACTGTGTATATTATAGAGAATAGCAGCCACTGTGTATATTATAGAGAATAGCAGCACCTGTGTATATTATAGAGATTAGGAGCCCCCGTGTTTATTGTAGAGATTAAAGCCCCTCGCTATATTATAGAGAGTAGCAGCCCCTGTGGATTTTATAGAGATTAGCTGCCCCTGTGTATATTGTAGAGAATAGCTGCACCTGTGTACATTATAGAGAATAGCAGCCCCTGTGTTTATTGTAGAGATTAAGAGCCCCTCGCTATATTATAG